>NC_143577.1:145771919-145892642 GCF_048544385.1 Mastigoproctus giganteus
GCCAAACTAGGACATTTCATCGATTCCAAGATTCGCTTTGGTAACCATGGAAACAGGACCCCAACAACGCTGACTAATGCAAACAAATAAAAAAAATGAGGAAATTAATGTCCACGTTCATTCATTTTGCTTATAGCCAGTACCGCTGGACAACAGCATACAAAGTCAAGGCACAGAGACCATAGAGATAACTTCCTTTGGCGACGGAGGGGGCAGAGTTACAGGCATCTCTTTCGCAAAAACACATATGACCAGTACCATCTCCTTCGTACATGCAGACGTGATCCACCATGAAGAGATTTATTTGCAGGTTTGTGGTACAAGTTCTTCGTATGACTTCCTTGGCTAGAAATATAAATGAAAAATACAATTAAGGTTCATCGCTTATTTACTAACAACAAAATTATTAGAGTACATCAAAATTCTATTGTTCCGTGGAGATTAATCTACTTTGTCAAAAGGTTTCTTGTTTCTGATATTACAGTAGGATTCAAGACGATCATCCATATTGAACACTGAAAATATTAATTTCGCGTTCTGGCAATCATTTCCAAATTTCACGTTGATTACTAAATGCATATTTTGTAATCACCATTAGGACAAGAAGATTCCTTCGCTCTTACACGTTTTGGCAAGTACAAATTAAATCTCTGATAGTTTAGCTAAACGGGAAGACCCGGTTACTTTGTTTTTGGAATTGAAACTCTACACCTTTATCTTATACCAGCTAACTTAGCTCTAAAGAGCGGAATATCTTCTTGTAATCAGCAAAGTCGAATCCGGATTTTAAGGATGAATAGGAGGTGGTAAATTTAATTTTATGGATTTATTTACAACGTGATTGAGTTAGTCGGTCTCAGGCGGGGGTAGCATGGTTTTTCTCCTGGAAACTCGGGTGTTTCGTCCAGCAAAAATGCAAATCGATCACAGAACACGTGAAATATACCGAAAATATATACATACAGCGCAATATGTCTCAAGTCGTCTAAAACCCTGATAACTTCAAACTTAACCACTAATGCACACAGTTCCGATGCAAACTGCAAGTGCAAAAATTAAATATGATATGCAGTAATGTAAGAAAAGGCAAGGCAACGCGTTGGGGGGTGGGTATACTTGCGTATTTTATTTCTTTCAGATTAAATGTTTTGAAGTATGTACACATTAATTTATAAAAGTATGTATATTCATAGCTAAATTTTGGGTCCAATCTCTAAATGTACTTATTCTGGAAATTGGGGTGCGCCTGAATTTATGAAAAATTAAGAGGGGTGCTCAAAGTATAAAATTTTGGTAACCTTTGATGTAGAGATAGTCGGAACGGGTATTGCGCTTTCAAATAGCGGTTTCATACTGTGATATGGCTTATACTTTAAGTTTAAAATAATTTGAAGTAAATTTACTATAATGACAAACATTGTCTCCAAGGCTAGTGTAATAAAAAGAATCCTAAATGCGAAAAATTAATTCGACAAATTAATGCTGCAGTGAGGCTAGGCAGGTGCCTTTACCATTTTTAAAAAGTAACTCGGAAACTGTATTACTGAAGGCCACCATAGGTCAGGTGAGAGAAAGTACATAAGTACACGTGCTTTGAGTGACCATGGTTCAAACCTACATGAATGCTAAATACAGTTCAATTTCTTGTATTCTCTCTGTCTTGTGAACGCCTGACGTGTGGTAATCCCGTAGTATAAAAAGAAAATTTATTTTAAAATGTTTTTTTGCATTGTAATCAATATACGCGGAATATTTTTAAACAATGTTGGGCCATGGAGCGCTAAAGTGATTAATTTAGAAGTATAATACAAAGTTATATTCTTCACCAATATTAATTAATGATCAAATTTCCACGTGTCTATTATTTTCTAATAAGCAATCAAGACTTGGCACTGTCTTCTCCTCGGCTGGCTACTGTTCACTGTCTCCTGACAGATTGCATCCTTCAAGGCCCTCGTCGTAGCACAGTTGTTAAAACGCCGTCCTCTCCACAATTTCCACCAGCTGACCGGGCTAGCCGGGTGGGCAAAGTGCCTTATCTGGCAACCCAAAGGTCGCGGGTTCGAATTCCGCCTCGGGCTTGGATCAAAGTACTGTAAAAACCTTGGGAGGTGCATTATGGCCACAGAAGCCGATGCGCCAATAACTACCAAAAAAAAAAAAAAAAAACAACAATTTCCACCGGGTGGAAAAGAGTGGAGTTAGAGTCCTGTCAATGACGTGAGGAATTTTAATGGGCCTTTTTCACAATGTGGCTGAGTTAGTCGGTCTCAGGCGAGGGTAGCATGGTTTTTTTCTCCCGGAAAAAAACTCGGGATTTTCGTTCAGCAAAACAGAAAGTCGATCACAGAACATAGGCAATTTGCAGTCAGTATACACGTAACAATATAGCCTTAGTCGCTGATGCTCCTAAAATCCCAATACAACTTCAGTTCAACAGTATCCTTCAAATTTGAAATAGCCGAAAGGAAATCTCTGTAAACAGTTTCAAATATCCCCACCATAAATATACTAGAACTAGGTCGGATGATCTTGTATTGTAGGTCACTGATGTGGAAAATGGCAATTGATAATTTGATCTTCTGTTAAGGTTTCTTGTAGAAGCTGTACGACATACTTTTCAATATGGGGCTTAGCACCATTCTGCATAAAAAATTATGCATCTGTGTAAGCTACGTTTGGTCCGCAAATAAGTTATTGTGTGTCGTTAACTGTGCATGCTTCAAAGCCCTCGATAGTTTTTCCCCTTTGGTTTCAAAGAAAAAGGGACCGAAGAAGCGTGCCATAAATCCACACGATACTGTAATCTTTAATGGGTGGAGTGGTTCCTCACTGTGCACATTCGAGATTTTTTTAGCCTATTCCACAAGGTGTGCCTAGCACAGATCCAATAGGTAAAAATGCTTTTCATCCATCCAGAACATTGCCATTCTGGACCTTGTGCAATCTTGTCAACCTTGTGCAAACTGGAAGGCTACTTCCTAGTGCTCATCCCTGGCATAAGGAGCCAGGCCTCTTTTAACACTGTCTGTCCATGGAAGGGCATGGTCCTACACTCACTGGAGGTAGTGCAATATTAGTAGGTGCCAGTAAATCCTGTACCCCTGGCGAGATAGGACAGTAGGGGGGGCGGATTATTCTCTTAGTTAAGAAGCATGTAACAATCAAATGCAGTGAATTCAGCGGACACGGATGGCCAGTATGACTTTGAGTCAGTTTGGCGTGACACATGCACTGGGAAAACAAAAATAAGAGCAAGAATATTATAGGGCTGTTGATTGTGATGAGTATACCGAACAACTGGACAGATATATAGAGTGGGCAAGTAAATCAGAATGTTTTATGATGTATTAACTTTCCAGGTATGACTGAACCCTGTGGGTTAGTCACTCACACAGTAACAAGACTTCTGTAGATTTATTGGATGATTGTTTTCGACACCAGCATGTTAGAGAGGCAACAAGAGAAAGCAATACTCCTGATATGATTATCAAAAATGACCATTCTGCATTAAGAAGAGTATTTATAAATGTAAATGGACATACCTCAGGATTGACCAGTACAGCAAGTCAAGTCTTTCAGGTCATCATTGGGGCCACTGTTTTTTTCTCCTTTACTTTGACATTGATAAGGGGATGCAGGTAATTTATCAAACTTTGCTAATGATTTAAAGGTAAGAGAGGTGGTTAATGACCAGAATCAGGTCATTCTGCTTCAAAATGACTTAGATAAATTGCACAAATAGTCTGGGAAGTGGCAACTGAAGTTCAGTGCTTCTAAATGTGGTTTTTCATCTAGGGAATAGAAATCCAGGGCTTACTTACAAACTAGGGGATAGTGAAATTAAAAGTAGTCCAGGGCGAAAAAGACTTAGGAGTTAAGATTCAGTTGGACATTAAATTTTCCATGCAGTGTAAACAGGTGGCTAAGAAGGTAGTACGTGGTATCTTGTCTATGATATACAAGACCTTCGCAAGTAGGGAAAAGGATGTCATTGACCCTTTGTATAAGACGATGGTAAACCGCATTTAGAACACTTCTCAGCATAGCACGTATGCTATGCTCAGAGCGGCTTACTGTTCGTTGTGCTCGTGCGAAACCCTTTCGTATTTCTGAGTACGAATCCACCTTCATATTTTCTTTTATTTATTGGGGAGAATAAAATAAAAAACCTGAAAATATTTCATATATACCTTAAATATAATATTATTATAAATGGAAATATTGTATAATTTGCCCTTTCTCATTCCCCTAAACCTACAGATCAACCCTTTTAATTATTCCATGTGTTGATCTCACATTTTATTTCAGTCTGTATTTTTTTTATTCGTATCAAGAAACACGATCACTTTTTCAGTCTACGAATTTGATTGTGCATTTAATTTATTCGTTTTTTATTATTCAAGCAATGCAGAAAAAATCCCAGTGTTTTGTTTTTTTTTAATTTCTTCGAGCCTTATAATTAATGCATGGTGAAATAAAAACAAAACATTGTAAAGAAATTATAAATTAAATTGCACATTACACGAATATTTATTATACTGAAGGTATAAAAACACAATTCATAATAGCAAATAAAGTACATTCAGGATAAAAAGCAATTAAATGGTACTATAAAAGTAAAAAAAAAAAAGTAAACTTTTTTTTCATTCTTCTTTGGACTAATTAGAGAAGCTGTGGATAATGCTTTTTTTTTCCTATCTACCCCTTCAGTGGGTTCACATGTCTTTAAATATAGCTCTACTTCAATAATGCCGGATGCTCTAAAATTTTCTGTTTGAAGATGTGCAATAGTAGAAACGAATTCCCTTCCAAATCGACTTGGAGGGCACGTGCTTCGACGTGCCCTCCACTCAAAAACCGGAAAGCTAGCAGGATCACTTAACTGCAACATCCGATTTCGTATATTCCTGTCAAATATTTCAAAGTTCTCAGAGGTTAAAGAAGTGTCAGTTTGCGATACCAGAGATCTCATTTTAAAATGGGATCTCAGGCAGCTCATTTCCAAGCGTATGTGATTATTTTTAATATTAACAGACTTTGTCCCCGTTTTGACTCCGACTGTTTTATCGGACAAAGTGGTAGGCCGGCTACTCGCTTAGCGGAAAAAAGTTCGTTTGGACTGGAAGAAACTTTAACCGTGCTATCTGGCCGAAATTCGGAGGTTTGCAACACTACCTGAATTTTTTCGTGTTTTGAAGCGTAAAATGACGCACGGAGTTGGAACTACAGCACTGGTATATCTGTTATCGATATTGTCAGTTACGTGGCTACTACCCTGATCAGTGATTTGAGTCATTAGTTAATTGATGATTCGAGTCACTCATTCACCTGGATGACTTGGGTCACTCACTTGACTCAAGTCATCCAGTCAATGTGTATTAACAATACTCATTGTTAATACACATTGACTTTTATTGAGCTGAAGTGCTCGATAATTCTCGTGGAGGATTAGAGTTAAAGATTTTTTCCCAACTTGATTGTTCTTCCTGCAGTCATTACTTTAAAATAAAAACTAGTGTAGCAGATTAACAAAAAAACAAAAAAAATCTCATACAGTCGATTATACGAGAAAATCAAATTTTCGAAGCCAAAGTGGATGCCATTTATAATGCATTGTCGAAAGTGTCAATAGTCTTTGTTCTGTTAAAAGCGCCTTTGAAGAAAGAATTCCAACACGATCGAATCTTTTAAATCCTCAGTCAAGTTTCTTGAAAGTAATTGAGCTGGGCTCAAAATTTCCATTTTGACCCCCAATATCTGTTATCGTTGTACAGCTTTAGTTTACAAAACGTAACCCAGTTTTCGGCTTTCTTTCTTCCTTTCATATTCTTGAGTAAGAAGCTGTGCGTAGATAAACATTTTTGGCATCTTTCCAGCTTAGAAAAGAGTCGTAAGTGTTGGGTTGCAGTTAAAGTGTTTATAGTCGCTCATAAAATTCTGTTTGTGGATTAAGAGGAGAGAAAACTTCTAACGTACAAGATTTCTAATGTCGTATTCGATCGGGCAATTTTTTTTTCTGTTTCCTTCCTTAAAATACTGTCACGTACTGAGGCTTGCACACGAGCATGGTTTCAGGTGGCAAACCTGCTTTCGCTTCCATCCTTGGATCTGTTTATTCAAAATATAAGTAAATAAATGTTTTGTTCTAATATTAAGGAAACAGTAGTATTTTTGATAGCGGGTACAGATAATGTGATAATGCGAACTCGGTTACACTTCAAGAATGTTCGATTTTTTCCTTAATTTGAAAAAAAAACAAAACAAAAGTAATTACTTTTATTTAATTATTTATATATAGCTTTCTAAATAGGTTCGTTATGAAATTTAACGAATCTCAGTTGTGATTACCTTAGATATGTTTTTAAAATAAATAATTGGAAATTGCTGATAAAATGATTACCCTCTTTAAGTAATGGCTAGTCGGGTGCACATAACCATTATACAGTTAGATAGTATGAATCAGAACTGTAATACTCAATATGTTCAACGTAGAACATATTGAGTATTACAGCTCTGATTCATACTATCTAATTAATTTTCAAACTCTTATTGACTATTTCATTCACTTCCTGTCTCTCCAGTAGTATACAATCGATACACACAATTATGGGAGATTTTTTGAATGGCTTGGTACAAAATTACATTAAATCTACACTAAGGTACTCGGCCCAAAGTTACCATATTTCTTTCCTAAAATATTGCCTTCAAAACAACATCGTTCCGAAGTTTGCCAGGGTGAATTTAAATCGAAAAATTTCAGGCATAAAACAACTATCACTGGCGACATCACGTAATATTGTTAAGCTTGCCTTAAAATCTCGATATTCGGATAAACAAAAATACCTTTCCCAGGTTAGGAAGCTTCGCGATAAATTAAAAAATTATCTACATCCGAACGATTGGTCTGTATTGAAGACCATAGATTTGCGACGGGAAGCACAAGCCTCAGAAATAAAAAACAGACACGTTAATAAGTTGCAAACATTATCGAATAGTTCAAGACACGTTCATGCGAATTCTAACACATTGTCGCGAGCTTGCGACCAAGTTCACACGAGTTGGGTGACATCCCCCCCACAGACACATAACGCACTACCACAGAATATGTCGGCTAGTTCACGAACACCCCCTCACCCAGTATCCAACGAACCGACATATCAACAGGTTACAAATCTTTCCTCGTGTACACTATCGCAGGACCAGATTTCACTTTTATCCAAAGGATTAAATTATAATTTACCACCTCGAAAGCTGCCAAAAAAACAATGCGTAATTGATATTGAATTTGGACTTCGTAGTGTTCCACAAAAAGATGTATTTATTCAACAAGTTAACCAAGTAGTAAATAACATAAAAGAAACGCGACTTCCTAAATTGAATACACATGACAGTTCAGCTTTACGAGAACTTCGAGAAAATAAGGACATTATTATACAGAGGGCAGATAAAGGAGATACAGTGGTAATACTAGATAAACATGATTATATTAATAAGTTAGATTCAGTTGTAACTGATACCTCCACTTATTGTGAAGTGGACCCGACACTGTTTACCAATTTGGTAAATCAATACAATAAAACGTTAACCACATATCGTAAAAACGACTACATTACTATGGTTCAGTTGAAGGAATTGAAGTCCAGAACATACAATATTCCTGCACTTTTTGGTCAGGTAAAATTACACAAGCCTGGATTTCCGATTCGACCTATTGTTTCCTACAGGAACTCGGCATTTTCAGCCTTAGCCACACATGTATATAACATTATAAAACCTTTTAGACAGGTTATACAATTTGGGATTAAGAATTACGATACATTATTTAATAATCTTAAAGACTGTAGACTCGGCGACAATGACAATTTATTCTCATTAGATGTTACCTCATTATATACGAATGTAAACGTTGAATACACATTAGATATTATTTGGGATATGTTAAATAAAAACTCGACACCGATTAATTATACGAAGCTGCCTATAAAGGAGATTTTTCACTTAATTAAACTATTAGTCGAGGCTAACTACATCACCTTTCGAGACAAGGTGTACAAACAAATTTTTGGATTACCAATGGGTTTGAGCCTGAGTGGCTTAATGTCAGAGATCTATCTCTCAACGATTGAGCAGATACATTTGACACCTTTTCGTCCCCGTATCACATACTATGGGAGGTATTTAGACGATGTTCTAGTTATTACCGATAGTAGTACTATCCAAGACATTTTACATTCGTTTAATAATATTCATTCTAGACTCAAATTTACATTGGAAAGGGAAGATACGGATACTAAGTCATTAAACTTTCTAAATTTCACGCTTACCCGGGACTCGAACAAAATACAATTTAGCATCTATCGAAAACCCACAAACACCGGTATGCTTCTTCATTATAATAGCTACCACCCGTTCACCTACAAAAGATCGATTATCTTTAATCAATTTCTCAATGCCTATAAATATTCAACGACGGATTCTGCTTTAGACTCAGAAATACAAATATTAACTAGCAGATTCTTGAACAGGGGTTATCCCATTAACACAATAAATCGAATTAGGGTACAAGCTAAGGATAGGATACAAAATACTGCACCAATCAACAATAGTAATATCAAAAAATACTTTATTTCTGTCCCATATGTTGACCAGTGGCACAAACAGCTTAACAGATTCTTTAAAGATACCGAATTTAAAATTATAGCTAGGCCTATACGGAAGTTACACACTATACTGAACAATCGCTCGGTTCTTTCGGCGTTCGCAACACAAATTAATGATCTAGTATACAACATTTCTTGCGGTGATTGCGACTCGTCTTATCAGGGTTCGACGCGGTTTTCTCTTAATATCCGTGTAAATCAACACGAAGCCTCAGTTCGTGCTTCTCGTTCAGCAGCGTCAGAATTAGCCTTTCATGCCATTAACGAAAAACATACTTTTTTATTTAACGAGGCCAAAATACTTAACGTTCAACGTAATTATACGCGACTATTAATTGCAGAAACCGTTGAAATTAAATTACACGAGAATTCTGTTAATGTTCGGCGGCCATATTTGATCTCCGATGCGTGGACCTTTACGCGCATGCGCGAAGACACATAATCACTATTTAAGTTGCAGGTTTAGCCTGATTCGGTAATTTTCATTCCTGTGATCACGACAGTCGGTCGAAAAGCATTGTCAGCTTCAGGAAGGAAAATCGTTTTGAATATTTTTGTTAGATTCTTTTAATTGCGTTAATTTGAATTTTAATTGTTTTGAATTGATTTTGAATTATGTTAAATTGATTATTTAATTATTTATATTTTACTTTAATTATTTATATTTTACTTTAATGTACCGGTAAGTTGTCGATTTTTTCGTTTTTTCCGTTTTAATTTCTGGAGGGTATCATACGGAAGTGTTCCACGTACTATATTGAGGTAAACTCCTCTTATTAATTTACTAATAACCATTATACACAAAAACATCTGGTAATTGGAATACGCAAAACGCGTATCCTCGTGGATAGCACAATGGTCACAGCTGTTGTATTTTTCACACGGTAAGGATAGGATTTCGGCTTTGAATCCCAAGAAGCAGCTAGTAGTTCTCTTTTTAATGGTTCTTTTTCACATTGTGGTGGAGTCGATCTCTTGGGAGCGTGCACGGTTTCTCATTCTGAGTAACATGCAAACGATCATGCAATAGATGTAATTTACAGACAATACACGGATGCCTCATACTCTTACTTGCTTTGGTGAAAAAAAAAAGCAAATGATAAGATAAGTTTTTATTTGTCAATGATCGGCTACGAAGCCGCAAGTAACGTACTCGTAATAAACTTGAATTAAATAACATTAGATAACCTTGACGTAGATTCAGTTTTACCAACCATTTAAGAAATTTTAATCAACAAAGGACTTGCCAAAGTTCATTAGCCCTGTACACAATTCCAACAACCATACCCGAATCACATGAATCATCAGCGAGAAACAATCCAATCACAACCACCACCAGATAGAAACAATCTCATCGGCAGTGTCTCACATCTTCTTACTTATCGTCAGCCATCTCATGATAAAATACACCAGGTTAGGGTACTGATTTCTTGGCAACCTCCACGTACAACTTCAGTCATCCAAGATCCAAGTTAACTATTTGTCTCCTCCTTAAGATCTTCAGATACCCAGAAACATATTTCAAATTGCCAATCCTGCTGATTATGACCAGGATGAATCTTACGCCTCTAGTACACCATCTGTTCTCTTCTCTCCTTTCCTGAAGGCTCCTTCCTCAACTTGGAACCTGATTTTAACTTTTCAAGCTTTGTTTCTCAGGTATCTGCTTCTGCAGATGGCGTAACTTTCATGTTATGGAATACTTTGTGTTGTCGATATATCTTGCAATCCACCTTTACCACGCTAATGATACTTCTAAAGAGAATTATAGCTGGTTCAACCCTCCTCCAGATGAACAGAGCCATTTAAAGCGATATCTGCTTGCGGTTTTCTGATCACCTTATAACGATATTCTCTTCTTACATTTGCCCTTAACTCTGTTTTCTCTCCCCATACCTTTCTTCAGGGACTCATGGCTTATTAAAGGTTTCTTATCTCGGTTTTTCCTTGGGTCTGGCCCCGGGAACTCCAAACCCAACTTCCGATTACTCTGGGCTTTCTCATTCCTGTTGCAACCGGAATGAGGCTGTTAAGTGAGTGTCCTTTCAGCCTTTCCTACCTCTGGCTTTGCGAAACGGGGATAGTTTTGTATGGTGTCTCTGCTGTCCTGGCCCGGCTCCCTGTGCCGATGGACCGATTCCAGGAGTCTTTCCTTGGTGATGGTGCCCCTCAGTGGTCAAATGAAGAACACACAACGCACAGTACCATACACATTTTTTTATAGGCCCTTTCCCTGAAATCCTTGGAAATTAGGTGGTAGAGTCTGCCAGAGTACTTAATCTACTGCCTGGATGCCTGCCTGCCTCCTCGTGGCAAAGTGTGGGCAACGGTGGGTCCCAATAGAAGCCCAACGGCTGAATGGTCAGAGAAACAACAGAACATAACACTACACAACAAACCATCCCCACACACTTTTTAAATCATTGGCCTTCACAGAGTTCTGTTTCCCTTACAAAGAATACAACGTGGAGATGGGGGAACCCCTGGTGCCGTCAGACAACTAACACGCTTTACTGTTTTTAGTATCATACACTATTGGCCGCTCTATTTGGCTTCTGCAGAGTTCTGCGATCTCCATCCGTGATACATAGTGTTTTTGTGCGACCAATGGCACTTTATTCAAAACGAAGCAAAAAAAAAAAAAAAAAAAACACGATCTGGGCTAGGAAAACCGCTTTTGGTAAACAGAATAAGACTTCAAGCGCATATAAAGAACTGCTATTAGAACTGTATTTCAGCAAATTTCCTGACATAATGTACACTTGGTGATCACCGAATTGTGGCACAGTTGGTAGGATCGCCGTTCTCCCCACACCGGGTGAAAAAAAAATCTGAGTTCGAGTCCTGTCGATGACGGCAGCAGTTTTTATGGGCGTTTTCACAACGTGGCTGAGTTAGTCGGTCTTATGCGAGGATAGCATGGTTTTTCCTCCCCGAAACTTCGTTTTTTCTTCCAGCAAACAGACAAATCAACCAGAGAATAGGCAATGTACAGACACAAGATGTACGGCGCAATACGGCTTAAGTCGCTGATACGCGTAGAACCCACAACAACAACAAACCATACAGATTCTATACTGGATTCATAACTTCTGAATCTGGGAAAGCTTTTTCCGTTGTCAGGCTGCTTTTGATAAGCAGCATGGTCCAACCAACGGTGCCGTCTTACTTATTTCTAAAATGCATTGTGCATGCCACAGTAAAATTCATCCCCTATTATGTAAGCAGTTAACCCTATTATTGTAAACATTAGTTGTTCTAACGCCGACCGGGCTAGCCGAGTGGGTAAAGTACCTGCCCGGCAACCCAAAGGTCGCGGGTTCGATTCCGCCTCGGGCTTGGATCCAAGTACTGCAAAAACCTTGGGAGGTGCAATATGGCCACAGAAGCCGATGCGCCAACAACTACCAAATCAAAAAAAAAAAAAAAAAAAAAAAGTTGTTCTAACCAGGAGTTCGAATTCACTCATTTTATTGACGACATTACTGTGTACACAGTTAAGACTAATTGTTCTCGTATAGTTTTCTCCCCTGATATATACACCCCTTGAGGTTATTTATCGACTGCTACAACAACAAACAGATAATGTTTGTTTGTTTGTGTGTCTGTCTGTGTGAGAAGCAGATAAACAACAAATCCGATTAATGATCGTTACTGATATTTATGGACGTTGTTTCCAGTTTTAATGATGCAGATGGATTTTTGGAGGTTCTGTGCCTCATGAGTGCAATGTTTGTTGGCACTAAAATTTGAGTGAAAAGGATAACGCCCATGTCTTCATACGACGTGATTCTTTTGTTTTGAAGAAATTAAGGTGATCTGACTTGTCATCTTCACAACGATGCCCTCATTGATTTGATGGAGATGAAGTTTTGTATATCACCTACATAAGTAGTGAAGTTAAGTTTATTTTGAGAAAGCGACTCACGTGTGCCGAGAAAATTTCACCGGATATTGCTTCGAGATATCCCATTCGAATTGTTATTTTTAGGTCAATGGTGGATGTTGGAAGCGCCAATATTCTTCTTTTGTGGCTATATTGGAGGTAATATATGATTTTATTACTAAGTTTGATTTTCCAGGGAATAGCACGTGGTTATAACCATGTCCTCCTCACCATGCGGAAAAGATCTATGTTCGAATCCCATCACGGCCCAAGGAATTATGGGATTTTCAACAAGATGGTTGAGTTAGTCGGATGCAGGCGAAGGTTTGCGTGGGTTACCCCCGAAACTCAGGTTTTTCGTCCAGCAAGCCGACCGAATAATAGATGCAATTACTGGTAATATGTTATGGACGCCTTATAGCCGTAGTTGCTTTAGCGCCTAATACACAAAAATTTTAAAGGGCTTGTCGAGGTTTGTTGTCATAGGTTTTTTTTATTATTATTATGGTATCTACTAGTTTTAGAGCTTCTTTTCACTCAAAATGCCTGTTTGTGGGTATATTTCTCTGATGGAGAGTTGTGTGCTTAGGGTAGCAGTGTTTTCCCCCCCCCCCCTCTTTCTTTCAGTGATCGTTTGTATTGTGCATGCTTGGCTATTTGCTTGCATTTCGATTGAGAGTACACATTTGTAGGCTTGAGGAGAAGGTTGGTTTTATAAGGTCTCCATTCTGTGGATGATAAAGATAGAAAATGTATTCTTAATTATTTGTTCTAGGCTCTTAACAATGTACACGCTGTATATTTTAATGAGAAAAAAATTGAAATTCCATCTGCTCCTGTGGTATTGGTCGTTTGTAGGAAATTTGACTCTCAGGATTATTTCTTTATTCTCCAGCTGGTCGAGCAGTTAAGTATATTGAATGTATTTCATTGAGTGTTTGTATTCATTTTCCTACTTTGGCTTATCTGAGTGAATGTTGTCAGTAGTCCAATTCTACATTTCTTGAACTTCGGATTTATTTGTTTTTTGTTTGTGTGAAAAAACTTTTTTTTTTGGCTTGCAGTTGTCTGCTTATGTATATTTTAGAGGCTTGCGATTTCTTTCAGCCGGATTCGTACTCTTATGTACGCCATAAATGAGTTTGTAGTTTTGTTTCTACCAGATATTTTTGTTTAGGATTTTCCATGTGCTGAAGGAAGCCCAAGACTTTTGCTGCCACAACAAAAAATGAATAAATTACCTACTTGACTCTCCCCCAAATACATCAACCTAGCTGATCTTTGAATCTCCTCAAACTGTCAGCCTCAACTCCCCATGGAGCCAGCTTATTCCAGTGATCAGCAACTCGCTGCTAAAAGAAGACTTCCATTCTAAACTCTTCCCTCCTAAATTGTTTTCTAGCTCCTTGTTCTCAAATAATTTTGAACAATAAATTACTCATTTCACTTTCTCCTCTAAGAGTCTTATACATCTCAATTAGGTCTCCTCTAAGATGCCTAGTTACCCCTGTAGACCACATATTTGAAGTCTTTCATCATATGGACAGCCTTTTCCGGATATCACCGGACACTTTGCCCGCCTTTGGATCCGTCAAGATGGCTTTTTTAGGTGGAATTTACATACTTAATCACAGTATTTCAAGCGTGGTTTTATAATTGCCTTATGCAATTATAAGGAGTTGGTCAAGTGGGGTTGGCAGAGGGAAGAGATAATTTTAGTATTAATTTCCTCTAGTTGGAACTTGACTGATCCAGTATGTTATTTCATGTTGTGGTGATTACTTCTTGTTTGTCCATCTTTCGCGACTGAGAATATTCTCTTTTAAAATAGAATTCTCATGGCATATGCTCCTAGTTATTTGTTCTGATGATGCCATCTTTCTAGAATTATAGGACAGGCTGAGCAGGAAGTAGTGCTGTCCACATCCGTTTGCATGGTGATCTTTTATGTTGGTTGAGTTTGTGGTTAGGTTGGTGTTGAAGTGTTAGGGGAAAGGTATGGGTTGGGTGAGGGGGAGGAGTTAAGGGGAACGTCCTGTTTCATTTTTTGCTTTTTACAAAACTTTCATTGCTATTTAAGTCGAATACTGTTATAGTTTTTAAATCTTATGTTGAAGTACACTGATAACAAAATACCTGCTGATGGACTCTTTCACATATGACCCATTCTGTAATTGTCCTCTGACAGATATTACAGATTTGGAAGGAACTGTGTAATCTGTTTACCTTACGAGTTAAAAATCACTTATTTTAGGAGGGAAAAGAGTTATTGCAGTTTACTTATTTGGAATGTGAATCGGACTACGTTGTGGGTTAGGGAGAATGACCCTTTCTAGCAGTTTTTCTTGAGTGATGGAGTTAAACCTTGGTGGGTGGTAGATTGATGTCACACAACGGCCTAGAAAAAGTGAAGACACCCTTTGACCAAGTGACAGGTAGCGTTTCTCCTAGAACTAACCATTCAAAGACAATAGAATCAGCTATGCATTTTAATACGTATGCTAAAGTAAACTATATTTATGCTAACTTGATAATATTCGAAAGGCTGACTGGCAATCAAAGCAACATGTCACACCTCAGTTTTACTCATATACACTGTGAAAACTATTCGTAAACTGTTCTGGCCTTGGCCGCCTTAGAGAATAAACGGAAATTGATTTATTTTCAGTCATTCCTGTTTCTCACCATTGCATATCAGACTATTATACAAGACAAAGGGTGGACATACTACTGGTAATTATATTCATGACATATGACCCATTCCCGTAAATCTCTAACTAGTAGCGACATTGTTAGTCATTCTAACAATGTCGCCACTAGTTAGAGAGCAAATTTTACATCAAATGTTTTAGTTATAGGTATAGAACTAAAATCTGCATTTCGTATGGCATCTGTATGCTTTCTTTGATTGTATGAAACTTATTTGAGAGGCATCTTTTGAGATGTCTCTCAGCTTTGGCGAGGTCACCTGCCTCAATCCGAGCATTAAATTTCATAAATCACTTTATTCCTAAATATATCGGAGATGGAGGGATTCGGGTGAAGAGTATATGGTCTGCAATTTTCTGTCTGGATGTTTAAATTGCTTTTAGATTCTAACTATTACTTCTGTTAGTCAGTGTATTGAAACAATGCAACGTCCAGTATACTAGTTTTTCATCTTCCGGGGATATGATTCATTATTAAGGAATGCATTAGTTATCCGTACACAGGTGACCATCGAAATCTTATAATGGAATGGATATACAAAGAACAGAATAGAAATCCAGAACTGCATAACAACGCCACACAACAAAATAGTTGAATGGCAAAGAGCTTAGGCTAATTTAATAAAATAATGGTAACAAAAATAAATCAACAGAGACAATGTTATTCAGATTTGATTCAATAATAATGTAATTGGATATTATATATTATTATTTAGCATAATATTTTATATCTGCCGACAAATTTCTCACTTGGAACTTCTAGAGTTTTATTAACCTTGTGAGAAAGGCCCTTTAAACTTCATTTTCTAAGTTTTTTAAAACATTTTGCTAATATTGTTTCAAAATTTTGTTCTCAATAGTTATTGAAAACAATAATAAGATAGAAGATGTATGTGGAATCGATGTTAATTTAGGTAACTCACATGTTCTTGAGTTGATGACAATTTTAACACAACATCCTTCGCATTGTTTCAGTGTCGGCAGTTCATCTGGGAGGGCAGTAAGGTTGAAAGGATCCTTGCAGCGTTGATCGCTCCATGTGTCGCATTCGTAACACCATATCTTTGAAACTAGAGCAAAATAAAGAAATATTTAAAAGATATTTGTCTTAAGGAAGTGAGAAATTTGTCGGCCGATAAATTTCTCACTTAAATCCACGAAATGAATTCTCCATGGATTTCATTTCTTTCATTTTATAAGTAAAATTGGCATTAAAATGACTGATGCAAGAAGCGAACTTTTTCTACATCTGCCATAAAAAATAGTAAATAAATAAATCTTCAATCACTTATACTTTACCATCGCAAAAATGTGACGATACTATTCCGCTTTGAGTTTTACTTCCTCCTCAGCCACCTTGGCAGGTATTTTATTCCAATGATCTGAAACATGTTGCCCGAAGGTAAACTTCTGAGATCCAGCCTTTTGCTCCTCCCTAAGGTTGTATATTTACTGTATACCTACTCCCTTTTACTCATGAGAATATGCTTCCCTCATTTAATTTACTGAGTGGAACTTATCCACTTCAATTAGGTCCTAATTGATTTAAGGGTTATATGACAGTAAAATAAAGATTTAAGGGTCATATAACCCTTAAATCTTTATCTTACTGAGCCAATTTTACTTCCTCTCCTTAGTTTATAAGTAATTCCTGTATTTATGCTCCCCAGATCCAAAACTTTATTTAGAAGCATGAAACTTTTGTTGCAAACCATATCTACCTATTCAAGTAACTTTGAAGCATTATGACCTGGTTTTGGTTAACAGCCAGTAAAACGATTAGCTCCTCTCACTAATCTTGTCGTCGTTCTTTGAACACTATCTAGAAGGTCATACACAACTATCCTTCCTACCTTTGCATCTTCAGAAAACTTTGACAGCTTTCCCTCCACTCCCTAGTCACTTTTTTAAGGAAGATTTAGAAACAGGACAGGCAAACTGATCCCTAAGAGGCTTGAAGAATATTCATTTATGACTACTCTGTTTCAAGTCTTTCAGACAATTCCTGATCCAACAAAGAATCTTATCAGTAATTCCAGTTTATGCAATGGCCTTTTCATGTGGAACCTTATCAAAAGATTTCTCAGGAAGTCAATATGAAAATTTTGTCATATTGACTTATGACAGAATGACATTTGTCATTTTGTCATAAGTCAATTAGCACTTCATTAGATTCTGGGCTCGTCTCGGAATGTAATGAAGATTTCGTCCCCTACAGTAATTTTGCTAATAGTGTGTTCTTCAAGATCGCTACATCAGTTATTTTACAGCAAGCTCCACTGTTTATACTATGGTTCGATAGTCTTAAAACTATGAATATCATTGAAACAATCTTTTCAACTTTTCTATTTCACCTGTTTTTATTATTTTTTTTTTTTTTTGTATTTACATATGAGTAGAATTCCATGATTTTTCCCCAAGGCATTAACTAGTTTTCTGAGGAACCAATCTCGCCTAATATCACACCAAGTTTTAATTCGAGGTCGTTACAGTCCCAGCACTTGGCACGCACAAATGAATCACCATCTACTAGAAAAAGTTTTGTTTATATGCAACAGCGAGCGCAATTAACTCACAGGTGAATTGTCAGTGACAATTGACCTGTGCCGACCGGGCTAGCAGAGTGGGTAAAGTGCCTGCCTGGCAACCCAAAGGTCGCGGGTTCGAATCCCGCAAAAAAAAAAAAAAAAAATCACTTGTGAGTTACGGTTCTACCATCAGCAGTGGCGTGTTATACTTTCCTTTTTTTTAGATGAAACCATGTTTACTTTTAAATAAAAAATTAAAATAAAAATGTATGAGAGTAGATTACTGATAGAAAAAAGTCGCACTTCAAAATTAAACTGAAATTATTCAAATTTTTATTTGAATAATTATTAAAATTATTCGATATCATTCAAATATACAATATACTGAATAAAATTAATTTTTACATTTAAAGTTATTATTCTTTAAGTACGGTATATCTGGTGATTGCATTTTTAATTTTCAAGCATAATGTATATTTGGCTCAATTCTGTCTTATGTAGAAACAGGTCCAATAAAGGAAGCGAATCGTTAAATCAAAAATTATTCTAGTTTTTTCTTAAAAAATCTGAATTTTGAATAGTTTTTAATAAGTTAAGACTGATCAGTAGCAGTTCCCGTTTCTTAAAATAATCAAATTAGGTTACAGAGGTTAATAATATTCTGTATTGACTGCAGTTGGTCTCGTCACTGGAAGGGGAAATGATGTAAATTGGAATGCGTACTGTTTTTTAACTGATGTTTTTCCACTACGCTAGATCCTTTTATCGAAAAGGAAAAACAAATTGTTCGATTTGAAAGAGTTCTTTCTTTGTTCTGTTCTTGAGATGAATCGATTCAGTGACGTTCTCCGACTACCTCATATCGAATCCAAATGGAATTTTTCCAGCTCGCTAAACGCAACGATTCTTACGTCTTTGCAGTTGTACTGATTGCTGTCCATCGATAGCTTCTGTTGTACGCGAAACACTTTGTAGCTTATGCTGATAACAATGTTCCTTTGATTTTTCTCTTTAGTTATTCAGCGATAAGTTTGCTTAGGTGACAGATGAGAATAAACTGGATCAGTATACGTTAGATGGCACACATTGTTTATATATAGAGAGAATAACACGGCATAACAAGATTATTGAAATTCTGTACTGCAGGCTAAAGAAATAAGATGCCTAATAAAATAAATAATACAAAGTATGGAAAAACTAAAGTGGATTTTTATTGCCTTTTTTTCCAAGCTTTTTCTAATTACTGGCTAGCGAGCACGACTAATTGTCTGAGACAAATAGTTATTCTTTATCTAGTTATCCGTTATTTACTCAAAGTATCTTACGTCAAAGATACTCCATGTGAAAATATACACTGCTGGTAAAATTAACAGAACAAAATGTTTATCATGAATATTTTATTGTGAACGGTCACTGAAGGCTAATATTTGGTATAATAGACATCCTGAATTGCAAAATCTGAGTAACCAATAGAAATCGATCTACTACCTTACAGAGCCGCAAATTATTCACGCCTATAAAACCACGGGTTGCGACCACATAACATTCCGTGTTTTGGCTTGCTCAGTGGGATAGACACATTTCCAGTACTCAGGATGGCAAGTCAGATTATTATTATCATCTGTTTATTAACCTTAGGTTCACCCCCGAACAGCCAGTGGGCTAGGAAGGTGTATAAATATATATTTTAAATACAGCGTACAATTTTATACAAATTTTTGATATTTAAAATAATGACATTGTTTAGAAAATTATATTCACTTAATAGCAGTAACTAGAAAAGAATAGCGAAAGCTTAAAACTTTATTTTAAACTTAAAACTCACTTTTATTTTAAAGTTACTTAGTAACTTTAAAATAAAATTGATATTAAATTAATATTGTAATTACAAATACAGGTTGTACTAAATATTTTTCTGTCATTACAAATACAGGTTGTACTAAATATTTTTCTGTCATTACAATTTGCTTTGTTTTATATTTTTCCATTAAATTATTTACATTTCTCATATAAATAAAGCTAACGTTTTATAGTAATTCTGGTGATTTGGTCAAGATTTCATCGATAATTTGTCTTCTTAATCTTCTATTTTCTCCAAACTTATTTGGATCTATGGAGAAGGTATTGAAGTGTTGAATCATGTTATACGGGAACATTCCTTTCAGGGAGTTCAGGATAGTGAGCTTTATCCTAAGTGGACGTTGCCCGCTCTGGTGGTTTCTATTGCTTTTGCTTGCTTTAGGAAATGCGATAACATTCTCTATCGATGGGGCATCAATCTGACAGGTTAGCAGCTTAGAGAATGTGGACAGATTTTTTTAGGAACAGTGAGCTCCCAGAGGATCATGCCTAGATTGATTAGAAGAATAGATTTGGAGATGGTGAATGGGTTCCCTCCTAAACGGTTCAGCCACCACAGAATCCAGTATTCCATCGCAAAGAATCTTTTACGCAGAGAGGCAGGTGCTGAGGACCAGATTTCAGATGCATATAAAGGTATAGGAGTGAGACACCGATCAATGTATTGACAAAGCAGACTGATGTTGTGGCAGCCTACTAGCTCCTGGCGGATAGCCCAGAATGCAGCATAGGTCTCCTTCCTTGTCTTCAGGAAGTCATCTTTGAAATTTCATCTTCATCCCACGTTAACCCTAGGTAAGTATGCGATGATACTTTTGGAATCGTCTCGCCATTAACTACAACTCGGATGTCATTCCTGAACTTCCTTTTCGTAATTGTCATGTGGGCTGACTTCGCATTGTTAGTTGGAGTCCAGCTAGCTGTAAATAATCTATTAATTGTTGAATTTGATTATTAATTTCTTGAATCTGTTTGGGGTCTTTTGAAATAATAAAAAATTAAATCATCGGCGAAGGAGCAGCAATTTGGATGGGCAGCAAGGAATGGTTCAAGAAGAATTGCAAAGAGGGTGGTCGACATCACCCCACCCTGAGGCAGCCCCCTCGTTGCATAAATAGTTTTTTGGAGAGATCCATTTTTTATAATTAACTCTCTCCGGTGTAGTAAAGACTCCAGAATGCTGAATATTTGATTTGATGCCTTGAAATATATTTTTAGGATGTATAAAAGGGTAGGGATTGACACAGTATCATAAACAGATTTAATATAAAAAAAATGTCCAGTTGAGCGCTGTCATTCAGGGCCTTTTTTGCTCTGAAGAGTATCGAGGAGATTTGAGGTCCTGAACCTGTGGTGTAGGACTGTGTGGAGGTAAGGTGGTCGGTGAGAAAAAACAGTGCTGGATAATTGCTGGAGGTATTAGTTTTTCAAAAAAACTTTTAATAAAGTACATCCTATGGCAATTGGATGGAAGTCTTTAGCAGTCTTGGGGTTTCCAATTTTAGGGACTGGGTTGACATAATAAGATTTCCAGAGTTCAGGTATGGTGCCTGTCTTTAGAATCTTCTGGAAGATGTTAAGGAGGAGATCCACAATGTACACAGAGCACACCTTGACCATAAACAGTGGAAAGCCGTCAGGTACAGCTGTAGCCTTGTTGGGAAGGCCATTTATCACGTCAATGAGCTGTTGCTTAGTAACTATTATATCATCCATAGCATTTAGGGTTTTCCCAATTAGACTAGGCAGGATTGCGGTTTCTTTGGTCGCATCTGGATGAACAAAAGATATGCGCGTCCATTCCTCAAATAGCTTTCCTTCCATGTTAAAGTGATTGCTGTATTTCAAGGAAATTCTCCGGGACTTCTTAATTTGGGACAAGATACTCTGTTGGTGTGCTCCTCTCTTGAGGCGCAGGAAGTGAGCTCTCTCCCTTTTAAAGGTTTCATGATCTGTACTGTTTCTGGATCTTATCCATTTTCTATATGCCCTCTGCTTACGTCTAAAGGCGGTTTTCATGTCCGGATGAAACCATCGCTGGGTTCTCTCGCTAATTCTGACTTGTTTAGATGCATTTAGATGTTTAGATGGCTATATGTCTCAACTGCTCAGCTAAGGATTGGATTGCCTCTTCAGTGGATAATGAAAATAAATTATCCCAATTAATGGTGGAGAGATGGTTGATGACTATTTCAGGTTTCAAGAATTTTGTAGAAAACATCAGTTGAGAGTGGGTATCTGAATTATAATTTCTAACTTGAGTTCCTGATACCATTGATAATGAGAAGGTACAGGTAATAGGTGAGTGATCGGAAGAAAATGCGAAAGAGTTCGGCAGGTTATTAGTCAGGAAAATTGTAGAAAACAAGGTCTAAAGCTTGACATGCTCTCGGTGGCGGTGTGATATGTCTTCTGAGGTCCAAAGAGTTCAAGGGTAATGTTAAGTCTTGCAGAGTATAACATGTCTTGGGACAGGCATATTGAAGTCTCCTCCCACAACTGTTTGTTGAGCAGGAGCTAGACTAGCAACTAGCCAGGTCTGAAGTTCAATCCGTGTTTCTTCAGTGTGGCCAGGAGGGCGGTAGACCAAATAGAGTTGCATCCTCACTTGCCGGTTCACCAGTGTTACACATAAAGCTTCAAAGATTGACTTTATATAACTCTTGTCGTCTGCCATTGTATTGGGGAGAAATTTGAACACTTCTTCCGCTTCTCGATCCCCTACAGTTTCCGATACTTTTGTAAGGAGTACCTTGAAGTATATCGATTTGTCTATCACTTGATAGCCAGGATTCCGTTAAATAGATGTGGTCAGTTTCTCTAAGAGATAAGTGTTAGGAGCGGATGGAGCTCATTAGATAAACTCCTGAAATTTTGAAAAAATATCGTATTTGCACGGGATTTGATTCGGTCTCCATACCAGCCATTAGTTGCTATTTTGGATTGGGTTGTGTCTGTGTCTTTGTGACCCCATGGGACACCTTTCGTTAAAAGGCTTAACCAGTGCTCCAGGCGGCCAGTTGTTCTGGTTCAATACAGTGTTGGTCGCGTTAGTTGGGCATATCACTAGGAAGGAGGCATAGGATAGGTGTTTGGTTCTTAATTTCTTCACGTCCACTTCTAACCCATATTCCATCAAGAAAATAGTTTTGATACTCTCGGCTTTTGTCTCAGGGCAAAGTCTGGAAACGAAGATCCTTTCTTTGGTGCGAGCGAACAGCTGAAGTTTGGTATATTTCTTCAAGTCTTCTTGCCTGGAAAATTGGTGAGGGATTCTTGTCAACAAACACATTTGTAGTTCCCATAGCGACACTAGGGTTAGAAGTATCATGTGTCGGTTGGTTGTTCAGATAATTCTTTGAGATGGCGGGCCTTTGGACGACTTGAAGCCGGGCATGCGGAGGTGGCACGTTGGCTTAATGTGTCGTCTTGGCACTATGGAAGTAGTTTCAGGAACCATTACAAGAAGAGCTGACAAGGTCGCCCGATGGCTATGTCAACCAGAACAGTCTGCTATCTGATTTTAACAGCAAGACGGAACACTAAGATGTTCTATCATCAACTGTCTCTTGCTGCGGCCACAGGTGAAAACATTTCCAATCGGACTGTGTTATAACATCTTAATTCAAGTGGACTCTAAGCAAGGGACCCAATGGTTTGTATCCCATTAACTTCAAACCACCATAGAGCTCGTCGAAACTGGTGCCACTGACAAATGGGGTACAGTTTTATTCTCTGATCAATCCCGTTTTAGCCAAAAACAGATTCTCAGATTCCAGACGTTATTTTATCTGGAGACAACGAGGAATGCGGTACCATCCCTTCAACATCAGACAAAGGGACGCTTACGGTGTTCTCGTGTGGGACGGAATAATTGTCAACGGCCGCACATCTCTTCATGTTTTTGATAGGTGTATCGTAACCGCGCAGAAGTACCGAGAACAGGTCCTCGAACCCTATGTGCGACTTTTTAGGGGCGCAGTTGGCCCAGATTTTCTTTTCATGCAAGACAAGGCCACTGCGCATAGAGGCAAGTGGTGGAGGAATATCGTGAAACTGAAGATATACAACGACTGCCGTTGCCAGCACGATCATTAGGTTTAAATCGATCGAACATTTGTGGGACGCCCTTGGGCGATGCATTGTACACTGACAGTAAACTCATCGATCACTTGATGAGCTAAGGTCTGCGCTAGTGGAAGAATGGGATTTATTGCCACAGAATCTTATAGACAACGTTATCTTGCTCATGGTTCACTGCTGTCAGGCCTGTTTAGCCATTGGAGGGAGATCATACGAGACCATATTTCCGAGCATCTTGTATCGACTTCTGTAATGTGACGTTTTTGGTAATTCTTAGACGATCCTTATAAATGTCCTTTATACCTGTCCTAAGTTTCTCGCTGTCTCCTCATTTCATCGTTATTCTATGGTACACTACCATACTGAATTTTATCCCTCTTCATCACAAGCTGCACGAGTTACACCACTTTTTGTATGTGTTCTATTAATTTTGTCGACCAGTGTATAATAAAGTTTAAGGAAGGGTATTCTGTTACTGATAATTAAGCACAGTTGTTATCAATCGTCAGATATAATTATTTTATTACAGTTTTTAATTAGATGTTCTTGTATGTAATTCATAATAATATTGGATATGCCTTAGTATTAAAATTTATTTAGTGCCTCATTTATTCCGAGGCCCTCACAAGTAGAAAAGAATGGAGTTAGTCTCGGAGTCCTAAGTAATACCTTTATTTCTTCCATCTTTATTTTTGGCTTTTTTTCCCCTGATTTTCGCTTTTCAAGCTATTACGTTATTCAAAACAAGGAAGGCATCCTAGTTATCCGTTTTCTTTCTTTCATCTTCTCCATCGTATTTTTAGTTTTGTAAATTTCCCCATTCCATCTTTTACGTTTATTATACGCGATGTTTCATAAGATGCGGTCTGTACGTTCAGTCTCGATTCAGATAAATTTTTATTTGTATTTTTTATACATATAAAAATGGACTTTTACTAGTATAGCTTGTTCAAGAATTATTGTACTTAATTCATTTTATTTTGTGTTAAAATTAATTTTAAACCGTTTTTTATAGTTAATTATTTTAACTATAAAAAAACCCATGATTAATGAACTGACGAAAACCTATTAGCCTGCGATAATTACAGGAAGAAACGTTCTTATTGCGAAGCTATTTTCTTGATATTTTTCACCAGGTACTAGACTAACCTGAGAGAACGTGAGCTATCTGGTGTAGCCTTATCTGCAGAAAGGAGAAGAAAGGTGCGCCTCATTAGGGACAACGCTATTTCTGGTTGTTGTGATTTGGCTTGGAAGTACCTCATTTATTTTTTTTCTCTCTCCAGAAGGGATTCACCAGCAAAAAGTCTTCAGAATTCCGATGATAACGTCACTCTTAAATGGGGCATTCGCAAATATAGTAAAGTTTTTCTGATGTGTTTTTGCAAAACGGTAGAATCTGGTTATGGATCGATCGATCTTGTGATTAGTCAGGAAAAACTTTCCAAATGAAAGAAAAAAAAACTTTGTACCTTCACAATGGATCTGTATTTTGCAAAATAATACCCTGCTAATTCGTTTTATTTTATTTTATTTTATTTTATTTTTTTGTTATATGGGACATCGTTTTGTTCTATATAATAAAAACAATTTTGTTGTTGTTCGTTCGATATCTGAATATATTTCGTTTCGAGTCGCTTATAACTCAGTCTTTTCGACATATTAACATTTCAAAATTTATTCCTTTCTATTTAAAATTTCACAGTTTTATACGCATTGCTTATGATCAACTGCTTATTGTTGTCATGCATTTTGAGAACTGTTTATTAATAATTAAAAATGGCATTTGAAATTTAGGCTGCTACTTCTGTGTTCAGTTTAAAGCATTTCTTAGCATATAGTTGCAATATTGGTCATAAGGGTGTGCTTTAACCGCAAGAGAGATTTACAGCTATTCGGTATAAATCCTGTTTATATTCCGGAATGACCACATAAAAATCAGAAGAGTTTGAGTCAGTAGAGTTTTTTTTTTTTTGACAAGAATACAATCATTAACCGTGCTCGGAAATCACATCAACTGTCTCTTGAAGTTACTGTCTGCAGCCACAGATGAAAACATTTCGAACCGAACTGACTGTGTTAAGAAGGCTTTATTCAAATGGCTTCAACTCAAGGAAGCCAGTGGTTTGTATCCCATTAACCCCGCGATTATGGAGGAGATCCTGGAGACCGCCATACAAACACAAATACCTTGAATACCATTAACTCCAAACACCACAGAGCTCGTCGAAACTGGTGCCATGTTACTTGGAGCCCTGACAAATGTGGTACAGTTCTGTTCTCTGACGAGTCCCGTTTTAGTCTACAAACAGATTCTAGACGATACGTCACCTGAAGACAAAGATGAATGCAGTATCATCCCTCCAATATCAGAGAAAGGGACACTTACGGTGGTGGCGGTGTTCTCGTGTGGGGCGGAATAATGATCAACTGCCACACATCTCTTCATGTTTTTGATAGGGGTAACATAACCGCGCAGATGTACGGAGAACAGATCCTCGAACCCTATGTGCGACTTTCTAGGGGTGTGGTTGGTCCAGATTTTCTTTTCATGCACAACAAAGCTGAAGTGGTGGAGGGATATCTTGAAAGTGAAGATATGACGACTGCCGTGACAGTATGATCAGCAGACTTAAACCCTGTCCAACATGTATGGGACGATCTTGAGCGTCACATTGTACGCTGACAACGAACTCCTCGGTCACTTACTGAGCTAAGGTCTGCGCTGGTGGAAGAATGGGATTTGCCACGATATCTCACAGACACCATTAAAATTGTTATAAGGTCATTCCTTAACTATCCTATAGACACCCTTATATCGAGCATGGTTCTCCTCTGTTATGCCTGTTTAGCCGTCGGAGGGGATCATACGCCGAACTGATTTCATGTGACCATATTTTCGAGCATCTTTTATTGACTTGGGTGTAATGTTTTTGGGAATTGTTATACAACCCCTATAAATTTCCTTTATATCTCTCCGACATTTCTGGCTCATCTCCTCACTTCATCGTTATTCTATGGTATACCACCATAATAAAGTTTGCCCATATCTAATCTTAAAAATGAAGCCACTGTTTGTAGCAGAATTTGACCTATAAAATACCTTTTTGCACCAACAGACTTTAGACACTAAATGCTCCAATAAAATCATAATCCTAACATAACCTGACCAAATTTTGTCCCTCTTCATCGCAAGCGGCACAGGTCTTACGTGTTTTCTTAATTTTGTCTAGTAATGTATGTTATCTTTGCTTTTAAAACAAATGAAATTGACGATAAACTATATAACTTAGAATTTTTTAGAATTTTTATCTGTTTTTTTTTGATTCCTCGCTATATTTTTAATGTAGGACCTGTTGGGGCAAGAAGGTATTTTATAGGTCAGATTCTACTACAAACAGTGGCTTCATTTTTAAGATTAGATTTGAATGTGTTCTTCGATTTTACAAAACATGGTTCCATTAGCTAATATACGCCATAATCCTGAACAAAATTTTACTGAGTTTGAGTGACAGCTACCGTGTTAAAAAGTATTATTAGTGGCCTACCTGATCAGTCTGTGGTGGCCACGACATGATTCCAAATTTTTGCCTTAAAATGGGTTATTTTTCTATGTCTTTATATCTTTGTTAATTTATTAAATGGTTTATCTGTAGCTTTTACTGTCATCCACGGGGAGTCCAAAGAATGGTTACAGTTATCAAGCACGCCAAAGTGTCCTGAGATAAAAATTTTCACTTTATTTCCGTTTGTTCTTTACCAAATAAATGGTTGAGAAGTCACTCTTGCCTCAGATTACTAAATTCATTTTCTCTTATGTATAATCAGTTTATTAAGCTATTTATCAGACATGGCTTTGGAAGACCATGCTGCTTTCTTTGACTTTAGTCGAGCATTTTTGTTAGAAAAATACTATCAGATCGGGGAGTCTTACCATCAAATCAATTTTGCAAATAAGAACTTTTGTTTTTTCCTCCAGATAGTGACTCAATAATTTATACATAGATATTCCTCAAGGCAGTGCCTTTCTGCAAATTTTACCAGCTGTTTTTATTCATTTTATGGTTTGCTTATGCTATCATAATATAGTTAATCTTAAAGATCAATAACTATAGTTTTCATTCTGTATATTACATAACAAGAGATCAATAAACAAATACATGCGTTAGTTGAATATTTGTCAACCTTGGTTTTGATTATTTATCCTGACAAAACCAAATATAGTATTTAAATTCTAATTTCAGTTCATCTCGTTCACTGGGTGTGCTAATTAATAATAAAATAGACAGGTCGAACAAAAGTAGAATCTCTTAGAATAATTCTATTCCAAAATTTGTCATTTCGGAAGTCATTAATGCAATGTTGAATTGGATCTATGTAAAGTTACAGAGCCCAATGTTTTCATGTAAATATTTATCTTTCATTCATTCAATAAACATGTATGTGGAGCGTAGTATTTAGAATGAAATTAGCTTTACCAGTGAATTTCATACTAAATGTTTGGTTGGAATGGAATATTGAAGTGAATAAACCGTAACGAAGTTTCAACATTACTATCTACAACTCGGCGAGTTGCTAATGCAAAGATAGTGGATCTCTCCTAAGCTTGGCAACTTCTCAGAGTGAAATGCTTCGTCAGAAAACTTTTCGATATGGATGGCAGTGTCCCTATACGGCAGATAATTGCTTGCTGGATTCTTTTAAAGACTTTACGTGCCACTACGGTTCTCATTTGACTCCTTCTGTGTGACGAAGCTTTGAGGATTGTGACAGAGAATGATACCGATCTCGACTTATGGGTGGTTTCATTGACTTAAAGAAGAGAGATGATTAGTCGTGTCAGCAGTATGACTGATGTTTTGTGATATATGTGTGTATTGTGTCTGTATACCCGATATGTCATGTAAAGAGGTATTGGTGTAGTGTCTTTTGTGTATTGGATTTTTGTGGTCAATAAATTTATATATATACACACACTCGGTGAACACTGAATTATGACCACCCCAACCTGTAGTAAACTATGTCGCATAGTTTCAGTATAAAAAGCTGAACAGCTTCGTACGCTAGAGCAGTGTTAATTTGCATCTTCCATCACTTTGACTTGAGTCCATGCAAGTCAGAGTGATAAGGTAGCATTTATGGGAGGTAGTAAAGGTACCACGGAGTTTCAAATGGGCATGATTGTGGCAGCTCTTGCGTCGGGTGCTCCCATACTGGAAAAAGGCAGTCTTGTCGGTTGCTCATGGCCCATTGTGGTTAAGATGCGCCGCACTCAGACGTGCGTGGTTCCACAGTAGACGACCAAAGAGACACCTTCTCCTCACCGCTGATGATTGTCGACGTCGAATGCTGTGGTATCAACAGTGAAGGTGCTGGTCGGATGAGTCCAAATACCTGGCGCAACACACCGACAGGCGCCTTCGTATGTGGCGCAAACAACACAAGTCCATGGACCCAGCGTGCTTGATACCCACTATCCAGGCAGGTGGCCGGTGATTGCTTAATATAGGGCATCTTTTTCAGGAAAGAAAGAGGACCCTTGGCGCGTACGGGCCAACTTTTCTTTGGCAGCTCTTAATATACCAAGTGCACCTACCATGTTGCTTTTCTCGGAAAGAAACCGGGATCTTCCAAGACTATAAATGGCTGTGTCATCGGTCCCGCATTCTGTAGAATAGGTTCGAGGAATATAGTGAAGGTATTATACATCCTGAATGTATACGAATATGCTTCCAAGTTCGCCTGATCTCAATCCAATTGAACACCTGTGGGATGTTTTAGAACGGGAAGTGAGGCGTATGGACCGAATAAGGCGAAGAGATGACGCGACTGTCACGCATTCTGACACTGGAAAACCTTACGTCTTCAGACATCTAGTGGAGTCGGTGCGTAGCCGCTGTTATCCGTGACAAACTGTGTCCATCACAGTATTAGGTAAGTGTCAATTCAGTGATATACTCGGTGTAGATATTAAAAAAATCATAATCCAATGCAGAACACAAGTGAAGTCGGCAAGGCCAATATTTCATAAACAACCGTCAGTCATCATAATAAATAGTAAAGACTAAAGTGAATACGATTCTTTCCAGATTTGAAAATTCTGTGAATCGACCAGTCAGCATAAGGTGATTGAACTTACAAGTAGTTATTTTTCCGTCCAATATTGTTTGTTTTTTTGTGATATTATCGGACTGCGCTCCGAGAAAGCATGATCTATTGAAGCATAATATGCCCAAAAGCGATACATCATTCCTGCCACTCCCATTTATAAGAGATGTAAAATTGACAGTATATAATGAATTTGACAGAGTGAACGTGACGTGGTGGTTTTTGTCAGCTAGATCTAGGGAGAGGTCAGCATACTTTTGTTTACAAGCGATAAATAAACGCAGCAGCTACGGTGCTAAACTTTCCTGCAATTCTCGCAACAAATCAATATATTATTATCTCTCTATATTGATAGATAATATATTATTATCTCTATATTGATCTCTATATCTCTCTATACATTAAAAACGTTTTCCTCCTAGTGATATTCATTGTAGCCAATGGCAGAAGAGGGCGAGGCAATTACGTCACTACAAATGAAATTAATTATTGACAATTGCCTCCTTAACGTTCACCAACCTTGTGCACGTGCTTCATTGTCTAACATTTAATGTTCCGTTGTAACTTTTTTTTTTTTTTTGTATTTTAATGAATATTGTATATTTGTAAATACAGTAATTTAGTATTTCGTAAATATTTGTATAGTTTGTAAATATTTTAGTTATGGTCTTTCAGATGGAACAATATTCCTCATGCAAGGCCTTTGGCTAATATCTATTATTTGGTACACCTTGTCTCCGCGCAGTGGGCGTGGTCGAAGAACAGAGTGATTATTGTGAATGCGTTTTGTTTCTGATTGTTTTGTGTCGTCGATGAGGGGGAGGCTGCTTAGCTTAGGTAGAGTGTTTATCGCTCCCATCCCGCTGTTTAAAAATCAGAAAACGAGTTCCCGATTTTAAAACAGCGGCAAGTGGGGGAATAAACACCCTAGGCATGTCCATCTAGAAGGAAATGGGGCAGGGCTAAACGGTGAGTGGCACTTGCCAATCACTGCCTTCTTCCTACCTTTTAGTGGAAGTATGAAGTGGTACCCAAGGTCTGAATATTTACCAGGCCATTTCCTAAGTGATCTATGTAAACGCAGGTAAATAATTACTAAGTGATATTTATTCGACTTTGAGATTTCCGCGTACTACAAATACGCAGGTAAATAATTATTGTACATAGGTAATTTCCTGATTAGATATCGATTAGTCCGTTTCGACAGGTGTCTTTTACGTAGAAAAGATTGGACTTACTCCGTCATACCTCTACATATTGCGAGGATTGGCGAGCAGGGGGCGGAGCCCCCTAGTTATTAATATTATTATTATATATATTTTTTATATCTGGCTAGAATGCAGTGTGGAGTGATCTACAAGCCTATTATCATTTGAATTGCTATACAGCCTTCTAAAATAGATATCTTTGGTAGCATAACTACAGCACTGGGTGGTTATAAAATCCCATAAGCGTACTATTTGTATTTCTGCTTCTGAATCGTGACTCTGAAGAAACTTTTGCTTGGATGAAAGTGGCTGCCAAAACCTTGTTTAGTATTATGTATATAATAGAAAATTATTATACAGAAAAAAATGAAGTTTTTTTGAACAAACATTCAGCAAGTCCGTATTCTTTCTCTGAATGGGAAAGGTTTGTTCGATGGAGAATATTCTCGGAGCTCCGAGATCCTCGTATTGGACTGCAGCCTGTTGAACCACTGCGTCATCGTGCATCGTTCCCATCCTCCAAAAAGTAACAGGGAGGAGGGTCCATGAAAACTTGGTGTGCAAATACCAGATACCATTCTTGCAAAAAGAAAGATACAGAAAGATATGGGACTCTGTCTGACACCTAAAATCGACGACCGATAATAGGAATAAACGAAAACGGGTTTATGATGCAGAAAAACAAGCAACTTCAACAAAATGCGTTTCTTTAGTTATGAGCAGCAATGTAGTTGAACTCCTTTCTACATTAAGGCAAAGTATAGAAGCTAAATGTTTGGAGAGTATTTTTCTTAGCAGGTCAATTAACATCACAATTTACGTCACAATAAAACAATCTTGGAGATAGTTGTGCTGTTAATTGGTTTGTTTAGCATAGTGCAAGGAAACCCAGACTTTTGATACTCCGGAAAAATATCATTAAACAAATAATAATAAAAAATAGTGTTTTTTTACCCTACGGCTCACCTCTGAATTTCCCCAAGCTCTTATCCTCGGCTACCCACGAGGCTAACTTTTTCCAGCAATTAATAATTCGTTAGCGTAAAGAAACTCCCACAATCCAGTCCAAATCATTCTCCATACTTTGAATTTATGGCCACTAATTCTGGAATCATATATAATAGTGAAAATTGTCTTTCATTTATCCCCTGTCAGAGCTTTATAGACAACAATCAGATCCTCTCTAAGTTGCCCGGTTGCCAAACTCTATAGCTTGCCTATTCGAAGCCTTTCCTCATAAGGCTGTCATAATTAGTTTCCCGTCTTTTGAATCTCTCAAGAACTTCGACGTGTTTTTAGGTGTGATCACCCAATTTGTGCCAAGGTACATGGGTGTGAGGTATAGATGTTATTGAACGTTAATTCTGTGGTTGATTTGCCATAGGATACTGGATGAGAAATATTGCCATGGATACTGAATGGGAAACCAGATGCATTTTTCACGAGGAAAAAATATATATACACTGGAGATAGCGTGACACAGCCACCACTTGAAAACAAAAGAACATTCCATAAATGATATTATTAAATTTCATTATTCATGGACTTTTCGATGTGTTGTGGAACGAAGCAAAGAACGTTGCAACGTTCAATGTGCAACGAATATTGATAGCACGGTTATAATTATAGTACAGTCCTCCTCACACTGGAAAAGACAGTTCGAATCCCGTCAGTGACGAAAAAAACTTTTTTTTTTTTTTTTTTCACGAAGTGGCCGAGTTAGTCAATCTCGAGCGACGGTAGCATGTGTTTTTTTTTTTTTTTTTTTTTTTTAATGGAAACAGGGGTTTTCCATCCAGCAAACAGCAAATCGACCACAAAATATAAGAATTTACAGACATATTATAGTATATATGGCGCAATACGGCTTACGTTGCTGATGCGCCTTTGAAAACCAACAACAATAAAAACAGTTCCGTTCTTTTATTAGGAAATCTTAATGGAAATAACAGCGTGGAGAGTAGTGCAGACACTAATATGATGAGTCCTAAAATAGAGTGAGCGTATGCTCGAAAATAACAAGCACTCTCAGAAATGTGGGAAGGAATACCTTTTTCCATGTCTACCCGTGCGTTTACTGCCATTGATCTCTTTATCTGGTACCCTTCTCTCCTCCCCCTTGTTCACATAGGAGGTTAAAGAAAATCACTATGGGAGTGATAACTTCCCTGTCATATCTCTGACTGGAAAAGACCATGTCAACAATCAAGAATATGTCAGCAGAAGTTTTTGATAAAGCTGACTGGAATGCCTTCGGACATCTGGCACAGTTTGGCATCAGAAGAGTCATCCAACAGCCCATCAATGGTACAGTTAGGTATATTGCAGAAGATATTGTCCAAGCGGCAGCAGTTACAATCCAAAACCGTCTATACGGTTTCCACCACTCCCAAAACTTTGGTGAATTTCAGAATTCGCTTCTACAAGAAAAGATCAAAATAAGTCATCTAGTGGTGAGGAGTACTTAAAAGGGTACATTGCAAACTAAGGCTCTTAATCGTTCACAAAATGAAAATTGCAAGCACTCATTATTGCTAGAAAAATGCATGCTTGAGTGTCACTGCCGAAATGGTGGTGGCCTTCAACTGGGAAAAGTGAGTTTTATCTGAGGTACACGAGTAGGGGAAACCCGTGAGAAGTTTCAGAGATATGTATCATAATCATGCTCTTATTGAGCTACCTACTAAACCGATGCACCCTCGTGAGTAGTACAGTTGGTGGAATCGCCGTTCTCCCCACATCGGGTGGAAAATACTGTGCCTGAGTTCGAATTCCGTCGATGACGAGAGGAATTTTTATGGAAATTTTTCACAAAGTGGCTGATTTAGTCGGTCTCAGGCGAGTCTTTTTCCTGCCAGAAACTCTAGTTTTTCATCCAGCAAACAGAAAATCTACCAAAGAACTCACGCAATTTACAGACAATATATACGGAGCAATATGACCTAGTTGCCGATGCTCATAAAACCCTATTACAACAACAATATCAAGAACTGGAAAGTGGTGAAATAATGAGCACTTAAACTTGCATGGAGTGTAATCTGCCTTTAATTTCTTAAAGAATTACAGGTTGTTCTCAGACGTTTCGTGGCATACTTGTACCACTTATTCAGTGAACTCTTTTGTTTTGATGTCCCTATGACACCATCAGCCTTTTTTGTACGTGAGGCTGATGGTGTCATAAGGACAGCGGTATAAGAGTTCATCAAAGAAGAGGTAAGTGGTGCAGGAAGTACCATGAAACGTCTGAGAATAATCTCTAATTCTTTAAGAAACTAAAGGCAGATTACACTCCATGCAGGTTTACGTGCTCATCATTTCATCAAACCCATTTTACTTCCATTTTAATTCTTCGAAGTCAGAATGTGCATTCGACGCTGGTCATATCTCAACGCTGATACTATTCAAAAAATTACTTTTGCTTTCGAGGACACTTTCTTACCTATCTGACTGCCCTACGTAAAGAAAATACCACCGAGGCGCCTCACATGTATGACATCAAATCCCTTTAAATCATTGCTGATGTTCCAAGGTGCACTATTGGGAATACGTGATGACATCAAAATGCTCTGACGATAGAACCAGAGCCAAACTCAACCAAATCCAGAAACCATTGACCTAGAAAGATATTTAAAGCATTACAAACTAATTATCAACACCTTCAAATCGGCGCAGATGATTTTTATTTCAAGCAGAATCCTTCTTTTAGGCGGCATCCTGATTCCTAACACAAAGGAACAATCTGAGTTTGACTCTAAACTGACCTTTAGGCATCATACTGACAAGCTTCAGGTCAAAGTAGATTGGCTCCACTGGTCAACAAAATTCAACTTAATAACGTGCATGACTCCGAAATGGTAACATCGTGTGTGTGTGTGGACATGCGTGTATCCATCGTATATTTCACTTGCAGTAGAACTCAAATGGCAAATGCACTAAAAAAAATAAGAAGATTCCTATTCTTGGCCGAAGAAAAAAAAGACTCGCCTTCACGCAAAAAATTATAACTGGACTTATCTCCCAGCCTAGCCTCTGGGAAAGCTACACTTGGCGGACTCCCCAACCCCAGCTACGAGTCCCGCCTCTGCCGATCGCCAACTCCAGTGGGCCTGCCTTAGCTGCCTGATTCCTGCCACAGTAAGATGTGTAAAAGCAACCTGATCAACCCTTCCACCTAAGAGAATGTCTTCAGAATGCCCGTTGCCATCCGAAAATTTAACGGTGCGATGCATTCTACACTGACTGCAATCTTGAACCACAAAATCTAATGATAGTGACAAATCCTGCATCAATAAATTTCTGCTGTTCTATGTTTAATGAGTGTAATAGATCATCTCCATGTAATTAGTTCTTGTCCTTTAATATTGTATGTCCTTATTTAATCCAACTTTTGTAACCGCTGGCATTATTATAAATGCAGTAAATATTCCTCGTTTAATTGCTTGGGAGTTTTGGCATAAGGCAAGGTTTAGCAACTCTTCTTTCAGTGAGTTGCTTCAAAATTAATAGTTTTGATCGAACATATTTACAAAATGTGTTAATCATTAAAGTTTAGAAAGGAATAGCATGTTAAATTGTAAAGATTATACTTTTAAAAATGGACATATTTAAAATATAAAAAGTATAACCATTTATTTTATTTTTAATGAAAGTCCCAAACGCGAAAGGTTTTACAACCCGTGGTGCTGAGTACTGTGCATAGGTTAAAGACCGAGAAGGATACTTGTTGACATAAGACTTTGTACGAATTGCAATTTTTGGAAAATGCGTGTAAAGCAAGGTTGTTCCAGAAAAGGAGCCATAGGAATGAGGAAGAGAAAAGCTCTGAGTTTGGAGTTAGAGGGGGAATAGTTGTGACACGTGTTCGGACTGGTTTAGAAGAGAGTGGAGGAAGGGGTGATTACCGATGCCAATTCAGAATAACAAAGCCATGGAAGTATTTATAGCAAGGTACGCAACAGAAATCGTATGTCTATGTGACAGAAAATAATGAGACTTTGTAAGAAACTGGTCATTAATTAAGCTGCCGTCCCTATTTTGAATAAAGTTTAGAAACTTAAGAGGGGTTTTAAGGGTACCATATCCGGGATGTGGGAAGAATAATACATGTCAAGACAGACCCAATATTTCTGCAGAGTCAGTGGCTATTTAGGTTAGGAAAACAGTAATGTCGAGAGCGAAAGAGAAAACTCTTATTTTTATACAACGGAAGCAACATTTATTATGTTTCTATCAAGAAAGATTAGAAATCAAGATAATCTCTAAGAGAGATCTCATCTTGTCTAGAAATCTGAATGTTTTCGAAGGTTGAAGCGCTATATTCTTTTTTTTTTTCGAGAAATAAGAAATGATTAAGTTTTAGGATTGAAATTAACCCAGTTTTCTTCGTGCCAATACCTGGAGATGGATATTATAGGACTTTGGGGGATATTCCAGAAGTTGAAAATGTCTTTACAGAACAAGGTTTCTCAAAGTGGAATGTAGTGTGATAGTTTCTGCTGTCGTTAGCAAAAGTATGGATAGGATTTCCATCAGTGAAAGAAGGTCGTTAATATAGAAAAGGAAAAGAGAGGAAGGAAGAATTGAACCTATGAGAACATCAGAATTATTTGAGAAGTTAAAAGACAGTCATATTGCCTAATGTAATTATCAGCACAAATAAAGTGTGGAAAGCTGCAGGAAAAGGTTTAATTTTGAACGATATTTTTAAAGAAAATTCAGTAAGGCGTCATTTTTACAAAAAGAAAAAAAATTATAAATTTCAAAATAATCTAGTGACATTTCTAGCTTTATTTTGCATTTTTGTTAACTCCGATGAATAATGTGTAGCAGCATGCCTAAAGCAGCGGAGATCTTGCCCGATGAATCATCACAATTACCAGGGAAAATGCTATTAACAAACTGTCAAATAAAGCTACTGTTGGACCATATTAATTTCCCCAATTTATTGTAAAAATCACTCCACGAAACTTGAAGGAAAAGCTGCCATTGTCTAGCGTGCGTGTTGTTGCACCATGTGTGACCGATGTAGGCCATCCGTGTGTGGGAAAGGCAAGAACATGTTAAGTGAAAGCCGATTTTCATCGCTGCCTTCTTATTGGAGTTCTGGAATGGACAAAATAAAAACATTCATCACTTTATGAACAGTTTATTACTTTAGAAAAACGTTCGAATACATAACAAGATACGAGAATGAGTCGATATTTACACTGCATTCATTGGAAAAGTGGGTAATTATTATTATGATACAAGTTATTTTACAAGAAATTTCCAAGTGCCCATGTATTTCTGCCAAGTGTTGTTTATATCTTAGTTAGATCACTAAACGTGCTTTAAAAAGTTCTAAACTTCATTAGGGATTTTTTTTTTCGCGTGACATCTCTTAATGTCGCACACCAGGTGACATGTAACGAACCGAAGTATTATTGTTAGCCAAGTTGTAAATTTAGAACAGCAGGGCGAAACGTGCTGGAGAGATCTTCAAATAGCATCCACAGGACTTTATAATTATAAATTAACGCTCTTGCTTGTACTGCCAAGTTGATATAATGATAAACAAAGAAACAAGAACAAAAAAAAAAAAAGACATCTGTAAGTTTTCGCTTTATCTCCTTTATTTTAAATAAAGAAAAATAGCGAACACTGCTTTCATAAATTTCAAGAAATGAAGTTCATTTGGATAAAATTCTGATCAGTAACATCAACAATTTTGAAACTGAAAGTCGGCTATTTCCGGATCAAAATTTTGCAACTCCGCAGCCATTGTAGACTTTCCCCATCTTAGTGGAGGTGGGGAATTAGTTCTGTAGAAAGCACAATATGCAGAAGAAGGTTCGTTGAAGAAGGTTGCAACTGATGTCTGGATCTCCTCCCCCATATGCCTGCTTCACTGCTCATATTTATTGAATTGACCTAATGTAAAAATACACAGAAGGTAAGCTCAGTTCCATTTAATTAATTTTAAGTCAGAAATAATAAAATTAAGGCATCTAAACTTTAGACCCCTCTTTCCAGAAATAACAGAAATATCCGTGCAAATCTACGAGAAAAATAAATTTTAAACTAGAATAAATAATGGCTTGTGTTGATTTACTTCGCATTTATGCTTGGCGTAGTTGAAAGCGTCCAGAATGACTTGCTGCAGTAGTTGAGAATCTCAGGCTGATTACTACATCATATCACGCAGATTGTTTCCAATATGAAATGCACATCAATCCACAGGGAATAAAGTATCCATGTTATTCTGTTGTATTTTGGAAGTGCATATTTTATTTTTCTCACGTTTCACTCATATTCAGTTTTCTCATTTTAGTAATGGTTAACAACTACATGAATGATATATTCAGGAAAAGTTTTCTCCAAATCCAGACTGAATTAATCCTGTAGTCCAGTTAAAGCCATGAGTGCTGGATACGGTGCTGTTTCTTGTATTCTGTGTATCTTGTGAACTCCTCTGACCGTTTGGTCGTCCTGGAGTATAAACAGAATATTCATTTAAAAGGCATTCGAGCATTATGGTAAGTTTGCTATAATGCTCGAATTTGATACCTCAAAATACGACAGTATTCTTGTAGTCTCTCGCAAACTCCTCTGACCCTTTATTTTTATTTCAACAAAAATTTAATCGATGGCTAAACTTCTGCCAATAACTCAAAGCTTTATAATGCCCTGAAATGGTTGCTTGAAGCCTGTAAAGATCCTTCTCTTTATGGGATCTTTGACAGCGCATTTAATAAATGACAATACGTTCTTTGCCAGTTTCTCAAGTCAGTGGCAATCGTCTCAAGGCATTCTTGATAAGGATATATTTTCTTACATAAAGCAGATACAGCCCAAACCATGTCCATCGTTAAACGACAAGAACATCTGGAGAAAATCAGAATCTGTAATATATCATTCTAAACGTATGGCGCATCGTGACATTCTCTGAACGCAGTCTGCATTCGATCCACTACCCTCTCTTATTGATTCTCTTCTTCCCACCATGAAGTTTTGATATGTCGTTTTTGTAAATTTGTATAGCGGAGTTGGGGGGGAACCGGTGCCTCAACCTCCCGTAAAAAAAAACTTGTGTGCCATCCTGAACTCTGTTCACATCTTTTATCCTCTCGAATCCTTACACTTCACTTTCTGCTTTGTTAGTTTACATAAATCCTCTACATTCATGTGGTTTTTGGAACAATAGAATGATGCTCTAATTATTATCTGATTGTCGCTGAACTAAAATTTATATGCCAATATATAAATTTTAGTTCAATGAAAATTCTTTATAAGATAATAATCAAATTGAAGAATGGACTTACTCAAAGTATCAGTTACTGTCTCTATTGTATCAGACTGAGCACGAATCACAGAACGAGTAGAATGGTACAGCATTTATCAGTACTGTACTTAGTAAATAATGTTGTTTTAAGTAAATTTTTCTAGACTTTTTTTTTTTTCACTTTACTAGAATTAGAAGAATAAGAGTGGTAAATCCGAATTTCAGTGTAAGAAAAAATCGATTATTGACAAAACAAAAAAGGACTACGAAGAATATGTTCTTTAAGAAATAATCCAAAGTCAATCGTGTACTGAACGCCAGCACAATTCTTAAAATACATTCGGATCAAATAGTTATTTTGTATTTAAAACGCGGGCAGCAGGAAGAGAATTATCGTCCGTAACAACAGAATGTGCTGGCGTTAGCATTAGCAGAGGCATATGATGCAAGAAAGCAAGCTTATTCAGCATCAGCCAAAAAAAAAAAAAAAAAAAAAAAAACACACCACTCCCATTTCACCCCTCCGTTCGTTCGAAATACCTGTCCAGTTGAGCTTTAAATTTGTTTAGGCTATCAACTTCAACAACAAGTGATGGAAGTCGGTTCCACCAACCAACCACCCGCTGGCCAAAGGCAAATTTCCGCACATCTATCCGACATCCGTCCTTCCTCAATTTGAATTTATGCCCTCTGAGGTGATTATTCTGAGAAAGATGAAGAATCCCATTGGCATTGAGCATGCTCAAACCATTCAAAGCCTTATACACCTCTATCAGATCACCTCGCCGGTGCCTAGTCTCCAGACTCTGTAATTTGCAAAACTTAAGCCTTTCTTCGTAAGAGCAACCCTTTGTTCCATTCACTAATCTTGTTGCCCTTCTCTGTACTCGTTCCAGCAGCTCTACATCCTTCTTGAAATGAGGCCTCCAGGCCTGTATACAGTACTCTAGGTGTGGCCTGACCATTGCCTTATACAAGGGAATAATCACCTCCTTATTCCTGCTAGAAAAATTCCTATATATCATTGACAATACACCATGCGCTACTCTTGCAGCTCGTCTGCACTGCTCAGAGAACTTCATATCTGCCTGCACAATTACCCCCAGGTCCTTTTCATTCTCCACCACTGTCAGTGTAGTACCGCAGAGTTGATACGTTGCTCTGGGGTTACTGTTTCCCATATGCAGCACTTTACATTTGTCGATGTTAAACCTCATTTGCCACCTCTCAGCCCATCTGTTCAACCTTTCCAGATCCTGTTGCAGCAGCATAGCGTCAGTATTGTCCTTAACGACCCTGCCAACCTTTGTATCATCTGCAAACTTGGACATTAAACTTGATATCCCATCATCAATATCATTCATAAACACCGAAAACAACAACGGACCCAACACTGAACCTTGAGGAACTCCACTAATAACATTAGTCCACGTTGAGCAGTGTCCATTGATTACCACTCTCTGTCTTCTGCCACTCAACCATCCCCTTATCCATAGCAGCAATTTGCCTCGAATGCCACACTGCTCCAATTTGTGCAGCAGTCTTCCATGTGCAACAGTATCAAAAGCCTTTCTAAGATCCAAATATATAATATCAAAGTTATTCCCTGCATCCAGTTCTTTTGTGACTACATCATAGTATCCAATCAAATTGGTCAGGCAAGACCTGCCCTTAACAAAACCATGCTGCGTCTGAGCTATAACTGAATTCTTGTCTAGATGATCCTGCAGTGCTTCTTTAACCAGTGCCTCCATTAATTTACCTGGAACAGAAGTTAAACTAACAGGTCTATAATTACTTGTGTCAGCCTTTGATCCTCCTTTGTGAATTGGGGTTACATTTGCACATCTCCAGTCTATGGGCACCTCCCCTGAGTCCAAAGAAGCTCTCATAATTATGGCTAGGGGTTTGCATACTTCCTTTGCTGCCTCCTTTAATATAACTGGATAGATCCCATCCACCCCAGGTGCCTTTTTTATGTTTATCCTCAACAATCTCTCCTCCACTTTCCTCTCAGTTATTACAAAATCATCCAGCTCACTGCCAATGTTTACTTTACCTACATCATTCTCCTTCCTGAATAACTCCTCATGCGTGAATGTAGATGCAAAATACTCGTTTAGATTGTTAGCCACCTGAGCAGGATCCTCAACTGTTGAACCATCAATATCCAGTGGACCAATCTGATTCATCCCTTTCCTTTTCGAGTTCAAGTATGTAAAAAACTCTTTTCTGTTTTTCTTTGCATCCTTTGCCAAGGAGTTTTCATAGTCTGCCTTTGCCTGCCTAATCTCCTTTGTGACTTGGTTACAGACCAACTTATATCTATCATAGGCTTCCATGTCACCCATTAATTTGTATGTATCCCATGCATTTTTCTTCTCTGCCACATGTCTCATTAGTCCATCTGACAACCATTTAGGCCTAAACCTTGAACAATATTTCTTAGTTGGTATGTAAAGCCTGGTAGCCTCCAAGATTAGTTCCTTGAATGCTTCCCATTTTGAGTTTGCTGTTGGTAACATCATCAGTTGGTCCCACTGTATAGAATTTAAATACTGTCTCAGACCATCATAGTCGCCTTTACGAAAACAAAAACCCTTCCCTTTACCTCTGATGGTAGTTACCTCCTTGAGTAAATCCCACTTCAACACACTGTGATCACTGCCACCTAGTGGTTCATTTATCTGCAGGTTCTTAATGCATGAAGAATCACTACTGATAATCAGATCAAGAGTATTGCTCCCTCTTGTTGCCTCACGAACATGCTGATGTAGAAAACAATCATCCAATAAATCCACAAAAGCCTTGCTAGTGTGCGAGTGACCAACCCACAAATTCCAGTCAATATCTGGGAAATTAAAGTCCCCCATTATAAGACTCTCAGATTTACTGGCCCACTCTATTTCCCTGTACAATATCTTATTATACTCATCAAAGTCATTAGGCCTATAGCACACTCCTACTCTCAATTTTGATTTCCCTATGCTTATGTCGCACCAAACTGACTCGACACTGCCCTGTCCATCGATGTCGACTGGCTTCACTTCCTTGGACTTTATGTGTTTCTTAATTAATAGCATAACCCCTCCTCCCCTCCTGTCCTGTCTATCCTTTCTATACACATTGTATTCCCCAAATTCCAGTTCCGCATTACTTATATCTGTGTGACACCACGTCTCTGATATCCCAACAATATCTGCCTTTGATGTTTTGAGCAATACCTCAAATTCATCAAATTTATTTACCAAACTCCTAGCATTGGTGTACACGCAGGTATACATGCACCTGTTTCTATTCTTAGCTACCCTAACACAACCCATGTGTTTACTTGTACCGCAATGACTACCAGCAGTCTCTGAAATATCCTGCATCTTGTTTTTCAGACTTCTGCTCATTTCAATAGAAGCAGTGCAAGAATCACTTCCACCTCTGCCAGTGGCTACTGTTAATCTATTATTCCTTGTATCCCCCCCAACTAGCAGTTTTCCGACCCACCTAACACTGCCTCGACAGCATCAGCAAAAATTCTTGCACCCTTTCTATTTAAGTGTATCCCATCCCTGTAGAAGCAATCTCTCCTGTTAACAAGTACAGTCCAGGCTGAAAAAAATTCTACCCCTTGAGCCTTGCACAATCCCTCCAGGGCCGAATTGATCGACAAGGCTCTCATCATATACTCCCTCCTATCGTGTCTGGGCAGAATTGCAGACACTTTCAAGTTCAACCCTAATTCACGGCTTTTTTTCAACAGTGACCTGTACTTGCTAAGTAATTCCGCCGGTCTCCTACTCTTAATATCATTAGTGCCAACGTGTACAACTATATCACCTTTTGTGCCCTTAAAAGATGATATCCGCTCTACAACGTCATCAACCTTTGGCCCTGGCAGACATACCCTGGTCCTATTCCACCTATCCTTTTTACAAAGTATGTTCCCCGTTTCCCTGACAATAGAGTCACCAACAACTACTAGTTCCTGTGGGACCAGCGCATTCTGCCTAGGGGGCTGCTTCTGTGTTGCCTGATGACCAAGTGCAAGCTCTGGCGTTGATGTGGGCAGCTGAGAGCTTGATGGGCCCCTCAATTTATTTCCTTCGAGGGCATCCACCCTGTCCTTCAAGCTCTCATAAAGGCCCATAACAACGCTGAGTTGTCGCCTGATTTCCTTGCACTCCTTACATCGTGCACACACAAAGACATCCCCCTTGGCAGTATCATGTCCCGTACCCGACTGCTCCGCAAACATCAAGCAAACAGTGCATTTTAATAGACTGTGATTCAGAGGGCAACTGAGGTGATGTGTTGACGTTCATTGAGGTGATGTGTTGCCACTCAAACGACATGTCGAATACACCTTACTGTTTCTCTCGAGATACTGATACATAAAACCGATATATGCAGTGAGCGTGTATATTAATTTTACATGAAATTTTTGATATTTATTCTGATAATTGACTCGAATTCCTTTTCTCTTAATTAACGTGACTTAGTTTGATGAACAAATCAATATAATCGGTACGCCAGGTTAGGTTACGTTTTCTGATGCGGCGTGCGGTTTATAATTAATCTAAACGTGATATTAAGTTAACTTTTTTTCCGACTTTTAAGCAGCCTTTGACAATATGTCCATTCACGTCCTGCTTTAACTGCTAAAAACACTCCTTCAGGTCATACTTGAAACGAGCAAATTAATTATTCCATGTGGATTGAATCAGCCAACCATTAACGTTAAGAGAGGTGTTCTTCAGAGCAGTGGTTTGATGTTTATCCCTCCATTCTATACTAGGACTTTTGAGTCATCCTTGCTTTGTACGGATGACATGAAACTATTTGTCACATCTGATAGCTCGCATAAGAAAATCATAATTTAAGGCACAAATCAGACTTGCAGTCAAATATCTCACAGTGGCAGGGCTGCAGTGCAAAACTTGTACAAATGACCTTCACGAAAAAACATTGTAAAAACAATATACAGACATTTGTAAATGAAACTCGGTACAAATTAAATCACTTCATGCAGACGTAGGCTTAACTTGGAATGAGGAGTTTACTTTTCTGGAACATTTCCGTTATTGAAAAAAAAAAAAAAGTGCTGCATTTTGGGCTATCTGACAGGAACTAACAGGCTTCCACAATATTCCACTAATATGCTAGTATAAAACAAGATGCCTTACGCCTAACCCATTTATGCTTCAGAGATCTGGTCCTCAGCATCAGCTTATCTTCCAAAAAAAATATTTATATGGTATTGAGTTCGGAGATGGCTAAATCGGTTGAGACGTAACTTTTTTACTACCTTCCGACCAATAATGTATGCTGATATGTTTTCCTGGTATTTTTATTAACAATTGTTAAATTAATGTGATTAGCTAATACAGCTTAATAACCATTATTTAACATTTTAACAATTCTCGTAAAACTTACGCTCCGATTTTTTTTTTTTTTTTTGCAGTTAAACGAATATACGTCCCTCGTTAATAAATAAGTGCTTTACCGTTGCTATCTGAATAAACACTTATTTTACAAATTCAAACGTGATGTAAAAGGTAAGATAACGTAGATGCCGCAGTTGCCTATACATAAGACCCACGAAAATTCATTTCAAATTGGTTTTTGGAGATACCGTTTAATTGGCTAAACAAGAATATTGTACAGGAAACTATTGAAACTTTATAGACTACATATATGGCTATTTTAGTATGTATTAATGTATACCGAAATGGGATGGCAACTTGATGAGATACCGTTTAACATATCAGAAAGTTACCTATAAGTGTAAGATAATATTAAAGATTAATATAAGATTATTATATATTTGAATACATGCAACTACTTACTGAGCTAGATATATATTGTCTAGGGCTGTTACTAGAACGGACGTGAAATTTCGCTCTCTGATAATCCCAGCACTAACGTTATATTCTTCATTCATATATTGTTCACTTTCCTCCAACTAATTCTTTCCACACCCTGGGCTATTAGTTATACTAAAGCAGGAGTGTCTATTTCTATCCTAATTCCTTACTTAATTTTGCCTCCTCTTAGCTAAACTGCTTTGCCATTGCTTATGACTTCAACATACAACGCGTACACAAAATGTGTGTGTGTGTGTGGCAAAACTGTTATTTATCCAAATGGACGAATGCTCTGGATCTAAATGGAATTGCCCAGGCTGGCTCGGAATCCGTTGGAGAGGTATCTAGAATCTGAACTTTCCCTACGTCTCAATAGCATACTCCCAGGAAACACCATAAAACATTTTAATGGTTTTCAAATGGATTTCAAACTCATCAACTCCTCACTAAAAAAGGAAACATAAGAGGATACCGAAGGACTGCATCATTCTAGTAACTGTGAAGTCCCCTTATTAACCCAAAAGAAGTCAAGACTTCAACTTCCTAAAATTCACATGAAATATATGTTAAAAGATTAGATTAGTTATGTGTTAAGTGCCAAAGTAATTAAGGATATGAGGCTAAGCATATTAAATTGGATCTGTAACTGTGTATATTTTTCCGTCAGTAAGTTGTGTTTTTTTTTTTTTTTATATAAACTCGAATTTTGGGGAGGAAACCAGACAACCCTCGCCTAAGACCAACTAACTCAGCTACATATGTTAAAAGCAACCTCTATTGTAACACTCCTCTAGCCGGCAGGTTGTAAAGGAAGTGAATTTTAGAGGAGATAAATTTATTTAATAATAATAATTAGTATTGTTTCATAGTGAATAGTAAAATAGATCAATTTTTATTAGACTTTACCATAACAGCATCATACTGATGTTTACCAGTCGCAATGAGGAGGTGGTTATCGCCAGTACCTTCCTGTGTGTGTAATGTGCGACCGTTTGACTGAGAACACGCTATACCAGTGAATAACTCACTCGTTTTATGCTGAGAACCAGCTGTCGCCGCCGCTAACATCTTCAGGATGCCGAAACACGGTAGGCAGGATTGTATTTCGTGTAGTCAAGACCCATCACTGATAATTGTTCTCTTAGTAAAAATCACGTTGCGGCGATAACGTAAAGATTATCTCGTATATTCCATGAGATATTCATTTGTGCTAAATAATCAACGTGGATGGGAAGCTCTTTTCTCTCTCTCTCTCTAAGAATATATATGTCACGAATAACAGGCATAGTGGCTGTTGTCTCAAAAACTTTATATCCGACTAAATATACTGTATTTTGGATCAAGCCTACATATCGAGACCCACTAAATCAGAAATACCAAATAAGTAGGTTTGAATTGTTGATTATTGATCTAAAACACGAAAACCCTGTTACCATTTCTCATACGGCCGTTTCAGACCTTATTAGGTCCTCATCTGTTTCACTGATGAAGTCTGACTTTCCTTTTTTAGCGATTTAAATATGATTATATCAGCTTATTAACATTGAAACAACGCGAATAGAAACCAATTAATTCAGAGAAACAAATATGAAAGGTAACCGGTAAACTAGTTATGATTTTGCAAAGTATGAAACTTATTTTCAAAATACTGTAGTTATTTATAAAGATGGACTATGTGAATTAAGAAAGAGTTTTGTTATAAAATGGGGTATTTGACGAGTGGTGGTTTCTAAGAGATTGAAACGAGAAAGTTGCGAAATATTCAGGAAATACGTATTTTAATTTTCAGGAAATACGTATGAAGGTTGTTCCAGAAAACGGAAATTGAATGAATAAATGAAGAATAAGAAAAGTTGTGTGAGTATGAAGTTGGGCAGTAAAAGGATGTTGACTGGTTGTGGCACGTGTTCCGACTGCTTTGGAAGAGACAACAGGAATTATAGAAGCCATTTCAGAAGAACAGTGCCCATGGAAGTATCTGTAGGAAAGGCATGCAGCAGAAACAGAACGTCTATGAGACAGAGACATCTGTTAGAGATGTCATTAATTCACCTAATTGCCCTCTTTTGGATAATCTAGAAGTCTGAGAGAGGTTTTGGGGCCACCGTCCCAGATGTGGGAACAACATTCCATGATAGCGCGGATTTGAGATTTGTACAGAGTGAGCAGCTGTTTGGAAGAAAAGTAACGCAGAGAGCGAAAGAGAAAACCCAGTATTTTAGATGAAGTATCCAGTATAAATCCAGTATCAAAATCAAAGTGTGCTGTGAAAGAACGGATGCTCCATCAAAGATAGATTTCTATATTGAAGAATTTCTTTATTTGGTCGATTTACACCCCTCTTCCGAACAGAGAATTTGGTTATGGAAATCGAAGAGATAGAACGGTGATGATAAATTTAGGCTAATGAAAAGCACTCAAAACCATCTTATAATTAGAAGCAATAAGACGTTTTCCGTTATAATCACTGATTCTTAGTATAGACGAATTGTTTAGTCAAGGTTTGTCGTTTACTCGACTTACAAGTAAAAGACAAACTTACGTATAATCTATTATTCGTGAATAAATCACGTGGTGATGCTTAGTAGACTCGGGAAAAATTGCTAAAAGAGTAAAAATATATTCTTAGGATCAACTAGCAATAGAATAGATACGCTTTCGAAATGCATTTTATTTGAAAACTTTATACTCTCTTAAATAACTGTTAAAAAAAACAACAAAAAAAAACACACCAGGGAAAGTTGTTAAGAAAGGAAGCGACTGGTCGATATACAGGTCTGAACAGAAGAGCGAAACCCATTTGTAGGTTGATGGCGAACTGCCAGTTACTGATGTTTGCCTAGGTGGAATAGCATCAGTTTGCGACTGAATTTGTGTACTTTGTCGCCTTTTATGCGCATTTAAGAAAATGTATTCCATGGTAGTTTCACAGCTCTTCGTAGTGAGTACGATTTGAAGAATTTCTACCAATATTCATTCACAAGTATTAGTTGATATTTAATAACAATTCAGAACATTTGAGGAAGTCGTGATATTTATATATAATTCGGTGGAAAAGCTTCTCCAAAAAAAAAAAAAAAAAAAAAAAAATGTGACATCCAACATTTTAGTATTTCTGTTACCTAGAATATTTTTATTAGGACGAAAAAGGAAAATAGCAGTAATTTCTTAAGGGAAAACGTAACCGTATTATTTAATTATTATCAGCTCGGCTAACCCTGAATCGGCGTCCTTGGCACGGTGAGGACAAAAAAAGTGCAGATATGATATGAGATATTCACAATATCTCATATTAATAGCTTTGTTATGGTTTAGGCCAACATTGTTGTCCTTAGGAATTTGTGGAGCATCGGTTACAAAGGCCATTGAGTACCAGTTCATGTGAAATTTTAGTCATGCGGATTTTGCTTTGCAGCGTGTTTGTATCTCTGTTCGAGCATGCTCTACAGCAAAGGCATGAAAATTACGAACCGATTTGCACGTTGTGTGAGCTGAAAAACCGAGTGTATTTCACAGAAAAGTTCAGAGTTTATGGGAGTGGGGGAAGAGCCCTACTCTTTCCGTCTGAAATCGGCTAACTAATTACTCTGGCTGAGGAGGCTATGAATTCTTCCTTCTCGGATGAATTCGAATCCTTCCTCTCGAGAAGTGATATACAAAACTTGTATACTGTTATGGAGGACCCAAGTGCATATAGCGTACAAGGTGTTTGGGGTCAGACTCCACCAGTGGTTTCCCACATCTGCGCCATAAATACCCTTGTGAAGAAATACAGTGACACTATAAAAGCTAGAAAAGTGTTGTGTTCTGGCTTTTAGCCGCAGAGCGCCCTGGTGGAACCTACGTTGCCCGTACACACCGCTAGGAGGAAAGCCAGGTTGCTCATTATTCTTTGGCCGGCCTCCGCAGGGCCTGAGCTTCTTGGAAAGAGACCAAGTAAAAAAAAAAAAAAAAAAGAGGTAGAGTGTGAGGAGTACACAATGTAACACAAGAGGGGGTGAAAGTAAGAGTGACGGGATGTACATGAAGGCAGTCCCCTAGTTAGAGGTGAAACATAAGCTCCACCAGTCGAAATGGGACGGGAAAGAAAATCCACACAGCAGGGGTACAGGTGTGATCCCCCTTTGGCGTTGGTGTGGATTTATGCCACGAATCCTACCAGTCCAGGGACTGGGTAGCAACATCCCACCCTGCGAACTGAACGGTTGTTCAGTTCCCAATCCTTCCTGCTTTAACTGATGCTTTAACTCAGTAACTAGCTTCATGGTAGAACCAACGAGTTTAATCTGTGGTGGTATTGGTTGGCTGTAGGTGACCTTGAGCAGGACGAACTGAGTTTTGTCCTCAGATTTTCGGAGTTAGCGGTGTTTGGCCCAGTCTTGGAGGATGGCTCGATTTCCGGAGGCCTTGAGAGATGCTCTGGAGTCAGCTTCAATGGCGAAGACGAGATCGTCAGCAAAGGTCTGGTCGGAAACAGTGCCCAGGTCCATGTCAAGGAGCTCGTCAAACACAATATTCTATAAGAAGCGGCCCAGTACACGAAGCCCTGAGGGAAGTCTCTATAGATGGAGCGAGTGTCTTTGCAATATAGATTAGACGATGATTTTACTGTTGGGGAGATAATCCCGAAGACATTCATAAAGGTTGAGTGGGATTTGTGCTTGACTTAGACGGTTTAAGACACTTGATCACCAGGGCCGTCGAATGCCCCGCGAAATTAATACCAATGACTAGGAAGTATTTAGTTGGAACAGAATTGGCTGCATCTATGAGGAGTTGTAGGGCGTTCACAGTTGAATGGCCAGTTTGGAAGCCACATAGGTCTGCGTGGCTGTAATGTTTTTCCAGTCTTAGATCGAAAAGTTGCTCGAATACCTTGCTGAAAACGAGCAGTAAGGCAGATCTGTAGAATCCAGGGAGTTCTGATGGTTTGGTTGGATTCTTTAATATTAGTCATGGCCAGTTTGGAAGCCACATAGGTCTGCGTGGCTGTAATGTTTATCCAGTCTTAGATCGAGAAGTTGCTCGCATACTTTGCTGAAAACGAGCAGTAAGGTAGACCTGTAGAATCCAGGGAGTTCTGGCGGTTTGGTTGGATTCTTTAATATTAGTCGTGTTTTTGCTAATTTCCAGTCAGTTGGGAATTTTCCAGCAACGAGACAGTGGTTGAATAGATTGAGGAGGAACTTGGGATTAAGCTGGCAGCCTGTTTTATTATTTCAGGCTCAAGGTGACCGAGCACTTCTTGTCTTTGGTTGGGTTGAGAGTTGACTGTAATTCTTCTATGGTAAAAGTTTCTTCAGTACTGTTGGAGGGGTATGTGTCATTTTCTTTAATGATCTGGTTCTGTTGCTCCTTTGGGCAGTTATTCAGGATCCAAGTGCAGTCCAAAAATGTTACAATTGTTTCTGTTGGCCTGAAGATATTTCTGGCTGTCATTATGAAGAATAACTGCGTTGTCTCTATTCGCCACTTTGTACTTTCTCAGAACGTGATTCAACATTGTGGCGCCTCCGTAGCCAGGTGGGCAGGAGCAGCAGTGAGTAGCACACGCTTCTTGATTAGACCGGGGTTCGAGCCCGTGACCACCAAATACAGAGGATGCGGAAAGGTCAGGGAATGACCACCGCATATCCCCGGAGCAATATGGCCTTAGTTGCTAATGCTCCTAAAAACCAAATAACAAACAAACAAACAAACGATTCAACATTGTGGACACGGAACGAAATGGTAGAAATTGAGAAAGATGGGAGAAGAGAATCGTTCGTTATTAGGTTTTATAATTTACAGATGAAAGAGAAAAAATATTTTATTGAATTTCGTGGAATAAAATATAGAACATATGAAATTCTGTACTGACTAGCAATGTAAAACAAAGTTTTTACAACTTCATAGAGAAAGCAGTAAAAATGGAATTGTGTGCAAGGTCTTACAGCTTCTTAGAAGTGCAATCCAAAAGAAAGATATATATATATATATGTATATATATAAGAGCTGGAAAATGGTTCAAAAAACTATTAGAATATAACGCTGATAATTACTGTATTAATGTGAGTACTTGTTTCTCCATATAATAGATGCATCTAGAGTTTATGGTGGAAAAATATCTAATTTGTTTTCCCTAATTAAAAGCGCCTCATCGCTATTTTAATTTTTGTTCATTCACTGATTTCATTTTAAATGAAATCACGGTGAGTGAACCGAAAATTAACAAGTAGTGCGCTGAATGTATGTAACTCACTTCTTTACTTATCTTGCCCTTTAAGTTTTTTCAGTTAGTTTTTTGTTGGAACAGTGCGAAGAAAGGGTTAAGGAAGCGTGAATCTGCCAGGTGAAAAAAAAAAATCCTAATTAAATAAATAAATCTTTATTGTATAAAAGGACAAGCGCAATTAACTTTCATAGCTAAGCACTAGGAATTTTACAGGATAAACCAGTTACATGTACACTATCAAGAAGCACACTGACAAAGTGGATAATGTACATCGATTAATTGATGAAGATGGGATCACCAGAAGAGAGATAAAAAAAATCTGACATCTCTCAGAAGCGAAGACGATGCAATTTGGAACAATCAGAAAGATAAACAACTGTAGAAAATGAATATCAGCATCAGCGTTTCAAGTGGAATAAATTTTTGTAAATAGGTATCGTGTTTTCATTTTAAATTACTCATTTAATTGTGTAGAGATAGCTTAAGTTTTTTTTTTACTTTATTTTTGAAATACAAACGTTGTGTAATGGCTTTGCATATGAAGTAGTCTCCAATTTATTTTACGGCAAGATCATATCAACTATCGTTATCCAATCGTATCGACAAAGTGTGCATCTGTTCTAATCGATTTCAGTAAAACTTGGTGTAACATTAAAAACAAATAAGAAGAAAAAGCAGATTTCAGTTATTTTTAGACAATGGATTGTGTTATTTTTGGTATCAATAAAGAAGCTAAAAACACGCCTTGTTTTAACACTTTTTAATTAGCATTATGGCTATTACAAAAATATTTTTAAATTCGTGGAAATTGACCCCTTTTCACTGTATTTGTGAAAAAAACGTAGTTGGACCTGTTACCCCACTATTGCTCAAATAACCTAAGTTGGAACATAATGGAGCCTTGAGTAATTAATTTTATAAATATAGAAAAATTAACTGAAAAAAGATCTTATCGCATTATTTAATTTGATTTGATTTCGGATATTACATGCTATTAGATATAGTATGAAAAGTATTCATATTATTTAAGATATTTAATTATTGTTTTTCCCCCTATTGTGAAATATAACAATAATATCAATCAATTTTTCTGAAAGTGCGGTGCTAATCTGTTTTATAAGTTATCAATGTCAGTAATCGGATTTTAAATCGTTTATGAAAAAAAATTCGCATGTTTGCCAACCCCGGAATAATATATCTCTTATATTCTTATCAACGTCAACCCACCTGACTTATTTATAGTAACGAGTTTCTTAGTTTAAACGTAAATAGTCTTTTATTGTTCATTGATAATTTTGTTTTGTACACAAGCGTGTAGCTGTAATAGCGCGCTGCAACGATTTAAATGCAGATAAATTAAAGAAAAGTGGCTCTATATCATCCGCTAAAAATAAACACCAGGAAACTTATTAGCTCTGCTCCTGGATCAGTTCCAAAAACTTGGTTTTCAGTTTTGATTGAAGCACTCCATTGTAGGTTTGATCACATCCAATTTGCAGGAAAACTATTTCATAAGATGAAACCGAAGGATTTCATTGGAACTCAATCAATAATAACAAAATGGCAATCTGTATTTGTGTGTTTGCTTATTTCTTATGAACAAAATAAGCTTTAATTTCTTCATTTGCGAACGGACATTCAACAACCGGAAAAAATAAACTAATAAGCAGTAATGCTTTCTTTTGGGAATTATTTTGTTTTTGGAAGTCCGATGTCATCTTTCTGTTGCGAATCATATGACTCTTATTCAAACAGATTTAAAATTATTCCCAACTGGAGCATATTTCATCAGAATAATGTAGAATGCCATATCTCATTCATGGGCGCATACTTTAGCACGGACTAACGAACTGTCCAGATCTCAACTCCATTAAGCATCTTGACTTGTGGCAAAGAAGACTACTTGTATACGTCCTGTGACTCCATCACTGTTCCCTGTGGTCTAATAGAGTTCTATAGACAGTGTAGTTATCATATCCCTGAATGTATTATAATGTCATAGCGTCCACATCATAACTTGTCAAAGTCTTTATCACTTAATATACTAACCAAAATAACGCGACATGATTTGCTATTTCTATCTGCTCTTTGGAAAATAAAATATAACAGAAGATTTTTTATGTGAATCCGCTGAAATCCCGTATTGTATCAGGTTTCTCTGTTTCCACATAATAAAAGGGGGTACGTGCCCATACTCGAATTGATTTAGCTAAGCATTATCCCTATGATCCTTAAGCCATGGTATATTACAGAGTTTGGCCGAGAAAGGCAGCATAGGCTGCCGAAAACTGTTATATTGTAGTTTATTTTATCACATTTAATATACTTTTATGTCTGATCAGTTTTGTTTTCATCCACTAAAAGCACTTGTTTTACCAAACAGCAATTTGTTTTTTATTATTTATCTGTTTGGGAAAATAACAGAAAGGAGAATGTTTTTACGAAAAAACTGCGAAATATACTAATTTGTAGCGAGTAATTCCAGTTCCACACAGATTGAAATTGCAGTTTTTTGTCCTTAGCGATAGCTCAGTTTATTTTTTTTTTGTTTGTCATAATTAATGTTAATCCGCTGTTAATTTAACATTTAACCGTATTAATTAGTCATGCTCACCAGGGAGCATTGGTCACGCCTACTGAAAAATAACTTTCCATATTTTCTGGTGGCAAAACTTCTCTCTTTGGCAACAGGCTGGTGTTACAATTTTTTTTTTTCTCTAAGATGGCTGTAGAAAGAGCGGCGTGAATAGCATATGAAAAGTTTAACTTCTGGGTTTATTTTTAGTCTTATTTTTAATACCGAAGTATTCCCCTTAGAAATATTTATGAGAATTAAATATCTCTTCTTTGAATGGAATAGAATTATTCACATAGAATAATATTCCAGTTATTTTGAAAAAGAATATAAAAGAAATGAATCAATATGCCATTGTAAGTGAGAGAAGAACGACATGATGAGCGTGATCCTTTTTTGCCAATTCGCTTGTTCTTTATTTTGTTTCTTTAAAACTACGAATTTAGATTTTTTTTCTGAGATATTAAAGAAAACTACAAAGTGGTTGGCCTAATCCTCAATTGCACTTAAGTTCACATCGGCCAGGCAAACACGTGCCTCTCCATTAGTGTGATCATTCTAAAGTAAACTTTGAGTAGTGTAAAATCCTTGATAGCTACCACGTTCCCTAGGGCAACGTTTTGGCCAAAAAAAAAAAAACCCACCTTCCGTTCCGTTTGCATTGGTAAAGAGAAAATTCACACTTCGAGCGTATGCCCAAGTTTCTTAGCACTCCTTCCCCTTAATCGCGAGGCGTACTTAAGAACTTGCTTCAAGGCATGAAGTTGGCTAATATTTCTCCTCACGTAAAGAGAACACAACATCGCACTGGGGGGAATCATGACATGACTGCGTATTTTACAAGTTAGACTTAACAATTCCTGGCCTCTTCTTCCATAGCACACTTCTGGAAGCGGAAATGCCAGTAATTCGCACGTACGTAATGCGATGCCTCAAGAAATACACGAAAAGATTTGCCTTCATAAAAGCGTTCCGTTATTCGTAAATGGCTTTCAGTAATGTACATTCAAGCGTAGTAATAATTTCTTACTGATGCACATCACTTCAGTACATAAGAAATAAGAACGGCTGCTTGTCGAAGAGGAAGAAAACTGGTGTCAGCTAACTATGCGTTTAAAATGATCTGCAATCGGGAATCATTATGGAAATAGGTAGTGTATATCCTGGCGTTATACGCTAGACCTCTGTTTTTTGCCTTAAAAATTAGTGATAATCACCTATTCGCCGTATAAGTCAACTCTTTTTCTTTCTTTCTTTCTTTTTAGTCATCTTTCGCAACTCGTGTATAAATGTATTACAGTAAAATCTACATTAAGATCCACTATTTGCCTTTCAAATATTTCCGTTTTTTTTTTTCTTTTAAAAAGTTCATATTAATACTACTTTACTTACTAATTTACTGCATAGTAAACTTTAAAGAAAGTCTTAAATGTGTGCCGTACCCTCATATAAGAAGGGTCACAAAACAAATTTTCAGGCGTAAGTGATGACGTGACATCGATCTTATTGATGCTATATTTATATGGGAGGCGTTGATTAAATTTCATAATTCCTTGTTAACTGTTTAATACTCTCCTGCGAATTTTGTTTTCTGTAAACGTTGACACGACATGGAAGCACGTTTCTTCTTTTTTTTTTATTTTATTGAGCAGTTGACAGTCTCAAAAGTTTTATTTTTCGGCAACTCGAAAACATAAATGCTACGAATTCCAGGAATTATTTTAGTCTGAAGAAGGTGAACTCTTGGATTTTAAAAGGATGAATTCTGCTATATTTTCAAAAATATATATATATATGAAATGAAAGTGGATGATTAGGTTAATCATCAGATTTCAATGATTTACAATATTTATGAGATTTCGAGATCTTATAAATTGTAAGATGTAATAAGAAGTGTTTCACATTGTTTCGAATGTAATTTTCATATTTATGATTTTTTATATACATGTATAGTGTTGTAGAGTTCTGGAACACAAGTAACCTCTTGTTACACGCTCGTGAAAGGCAACGATGGCTTAGAGGAACAGATGAAAAGAAGCGTACTTTAGAGTAGACACTAAAAACCAGGAACAAGGAAAAACACTTCCTTCCTAGAGATTTTATAACAGGATCCCCCATTTCTGTTCGTCAGATAGAGCACGTGGTCGCCCCAGTGATCATATAGCAATAGAAAACAGTATCGTTTACCCAAAGTCTGTTATACACCCATTCATAACTCCTCTAGACTGACTGTTCGTAATTGACATGTATTGAATCAGAAATTGCCAAATCACTCCTACTGATAACGGGAGTGCACGATCGTGTCATTTTCGGTTTATTTCAAAATTCGTTAGGATAAAGTATTCTTTTAGCAAATAACCAAACAGTGCTACTTCGTATTCGGAAATCCTCGAGGAATTCGACGAGAAGGTATTATTACTGCGGAAACTCTCCTACTGTTATAAGCCCCTATAGCTTGGGGGGTTAAGATGAAAGCATTCTAATTCAAAGGTAGTGGGTTCAGAGATGTCCTTGTTAACGAATTATCAGGCAGCAAAATGACACTGCACAAAATGTGATGCCGTGGCCTACAGCTGATTGCAATTTCAACCTGTCATTTCACGATCCATGTCAACTTGTCATGCTGCATACAGCGGAAACTAGACCTTGTAGCAATGGCAGAGGGTAAGTGGAGCGATGAATCTCACTATACACTACGCACATCAGATGCCGTATTATGCAAAGAACCATTTCAATGCAGTCTCCACGAAACAGATGTTTCACGAATAAACGGCTGTTACTCGTGGACCATGGATGTTAGTACTTCCACTATGGCTCTCGAGGCTAAAAGACGAGGCTAAAATAGTTCACTTAAGTTCAAATTGAACTTAAGTGAACTATTTTTTATATATAATTTGACTTGCGGATGCATAAAAAGTTCGCTTCATTGTATCATTAAGCAATTTTAATAGTGATTTAGTAAAGAAAAGTATTGCTTTAAAATTTAAAGTGATGCAAGGAAACGAACTTTTGATACATCAAGTCAAATTATACGTAAAATTTATTTTAAGCAATTGTCTATTATGCCTTGTTGCGTTATGTAGTATTATGCTTTGCTGCATTTATATTTATTATAGTTTAAGCAATTGTATATAAGAAATAAATAAACGATTGTAACTTAGCTTTTAGAGGTCGACATGTTTCCATTGAAATTCAATAATTCAACTAAATTTGAGGAAACTCTGATAATATCAGAGATGTTCTGAATGCGGAGAATCTTTATCTCCAACTATTACTACTAGAACAGTCGGTCCTTGACTTTTAGGACCATCTAGAGTAGGGTAATAGTTGTTCATTAAGACCAAGGCCTGCAAACTTCTCTACCTACTGCCATGGAATTTTTAATGCGAATTGTACATTTAGGAAGTTCTCTGCTACACCATCTCAGAAAGAGACAGGACAGCCATCTTCTGTACTTTTCTACTAATCAGATAATGGCCAAGTAAATCCAATTCTGAAAAATCGATCGAACGTTTCACTTCAGAAGAGGACCAACACGTCTTTAAGTACGAGTTATGTCTCAATTCGTTAGCAAGAAAAGCAAAGCGGTTTTGAAATAGTCGTGGAGAGAGAGAGAATACGGGTTAAAAATGAAATAATGATATCATTTAATTTTAATATAGAAGATACACGCCTACAAAGCAGTGTCTTTAAATTAAGCCATACAAATTAAAGGAATTAAACCTGCTGATAGGAAAAATAAGTCTTTTAACGACTTCCTTAATGATGTAAGTATCTAATAACAGTGGCTTGGATCGTCCTGATAGTGATTTAAGCAAATTAACACTCTGTCGCTAAGTAGAGGCATATTCATCAAGACCTGCTCACTTAGCTTCTCTCCGCCCCTTCAAAGGGCCACGAAAATTAGGTTGCTTTTGAACAGACCATTTAATAGAACGTGCTGTCTATTGCGTTACTCAGACGAAGACAATAGCGGGATGTCGAGTGGTTGATTCATGTCATTAAGACAACATCGATCGGACTGATAAAGTTTCAGAACGACGAATTTTAGGCAGAAAACACCATACGAATAATTAAATGTGTAAATTAACTATATAAAGGGGAAATTACCATAACGAGAGACGTTTTGTAGATACGCTTTCTAGAGGGATTGAGTGTTGGAGGGATGGAGTGAGGCATGTATAGTATCTTATGTAGCACGGTACCTGAACGACAATTCACTGTTATGATTATAGAGCTCTGTAAAAGGCCAGAAATGTGTGTAACGTTATGTTTGTACAGTGTGTGTGTGTATGTTGTTGTTCAGTTGTTTCTGGCCGTTTTGTCACCAGGCAAGCGATCACCTGGAAACCCTGCCCAGTGTCCATCTACACCACGGGGAGGTAGGCCACAACTACGCATGAACCATGGCCAACCTCAACAGGCGCGCACTGAATGTCCAAAGCGAGTTTGGAACCATTAAGAAGAATCCCGTGCCGACAACAGCGCGCACACATTCCCAGGAGATAGGACAGCAGACGACGAGAAACAAAGAAGAAAATAGCATAAAGTAAAAAAAAAAAAAAGGTCTTTATCCAGTGCTGCCCAAAGTAGTCCACAAAGAGAAAAGGTGCACAATTAAAGAGATGTAGTAATGTCATCCAAAAACAAGATCAGCAAGGCAGGAACAAGTTCTAGATATAATTCTGTTAATCTTGAGTTGTATCAGAAGTCACTGGTTGATGACGGCATCACTGGGCCAGAAAAATGCAGCATCTCTTAAAACCTTCGCGTGTACTTGAAAATCAGCGAAATTTTGTACATGACGTCATCAGGATAACAGACGAGGTAACAGGTTGTATTATGATTTTTGACGTGTTTTCAGTCTGATTTCTTGAATTAACATTGAGGTTGAAAGTCTACCTGCGATTAAAAGCAGCATTGCAGAAGGTTTGAAGGGCCTGGAAATTATTGATAGATATGAGTATCTCCTCACATCCAGGAGACAAGTTTGGTACTGTTGCCTTAAGAGCCAATCTTAGGTCCTCGTAAAGGGAGCATTCAGAAAGGACGTGAGGAGAGTCTTCCGGTAGCTCACAACCACAGGAGACTGTATTAGAAAGTCTGAATTTGTAGAGTTTTGCGTTAAGCAAACCTTGACAAGTTAGTATGTAGGAGGTAAACAGTGAGGGTGAAAACCATTTTCTTGTGGATGATGGAAGTAGTGTAGTTACGTCAGGAACGAATTTTTTTTGTAATGGCTCCTTTTTCGGTAGAATTCTATCTAATAAGGATAGGTGGACTGTCCGTATTACAAAGGTGGCGCAAAAGATTTTGCCGTATTATTGAGGATACCTTAAAGGTTAAGGAAAACTGCTCGTTTGGGGAGACAAGGATAATATAGATACGCGTTTATCCTATAGTATTGGTCAAATTAACTTTTGCACATACCTCAAGAGTATTTGTTTGTTACCGCAACAGAACATATTAGCATGATGTTCTGAGGACAAAAGCGTTTCAAATGAGTAGGTAGCAAACGCCAGGGAAGCCAGCTTAAATAACTTTAAGGAGTGTGTCAGGGTAGTTAACTATACAAGAACACTAAGTCTTAATTGTGTATACAGTAATGTCAGAAGTGTCGTCAGTAAAATGAGTGGCCCCGGGTGCCAAGCGATTGTGACTGAGCGATTTATCTGTGTTTTCACTGCGATTTTCTAAAAAGTGAATTATAGTTACCTTTTACGTTTCTCTTCTTAATATATCAATTTATTTAATAGCGTCTCGTTTATCTAAAGTACTGGTAGAGAGCAAGGAAGGAAAGTAACCTTTCTTTATTTTTCATATTTTATTAGACTAACTCCTAATTTCGCTTGGTCACACCAAGCACTGCTCCTGCCTCCCTGTGGCGGGGCCGGTAACATTGGCAGAAAGGTTCATCTGCCAGGGGCTAAAAGGAGCCAACATGGAACAAAATATGTTCTGTGTCTGGCCAAGCTGTCGGCCAGACACAGAAAATGACCGTGATTCGTTGCAAGCAAAGAGGTTGAAAACCAATCCCTCGGCGACAGACTTTGCTGTATTCATGTTCAGATAGTGAGTTCAGATTATATATGTTCAGATAGTGAGTGCATTATTAATAATGCACTCACTCTGAAAAATTGATAAAAATTACAACTTTCGCTGGTATTCCAGTGAAAGTAACTCCACATGCAACCCTAAATACATCAAAGGGTGTAATATCTAGTTGGGACCTGATGAATGTTACTGAGGAAGAAATTAAAGAAGAGCTTCAGAAACAAAATGTAATTGCTTTAAAAAGAATTATGATCAAAAGAGACAATATTCTCACACCTACCAGAAATATCATTCTCACCTTTAACAGTCCAAGCCTACCCTCATCAGTAAAAGCTGGATATCTACTTTGCCGCTCTCGTCCTTTCTTACCCAATCCGTTGATGTTATAAATGCCAAAAGTATGGCCATTCTCAAACGAAATGCAGGGGGAACCCACTTTGTCCCAACTGTGGATCCTCCGATCACATTCAAAGTGATTGTTCTGCGAAAGAAGTGATATGTCCCAACTGCAAAGGCAACCATCCTGCCTACTCTAAGACATGTGAGAGATGGAAAACGGAGAAAAAAAATTGTGAAATATAAAGTTGAAAACAGAATTAATTATCAGGAGACAAGAAAATTAATTGCACCCAATATACCTAGCCGTACCTATGCCAAAATTGAAAAAAAAATATCAAACCATTGCCACACAAACCGATGTTACCGCTCCATCAAACACATCAATCTCTGACCGGGCTCGGGCTGTCCTCTCTCAGCAACAGCCCATTGACGTTAAGCACTGACCGGGCAAATAATACGCCACCCACAATACCAGAAAAATCTGTCTCCGTCAGTGAATGCCGCTACTTCAAATAATGCTAGTTCGACTTCAAAAAAGATTATTCAGGACACATCGATGGATGCAGAGTACCCATCCAAACAGGAAGATCCGATTCTGGAAATATTTGCAGAAGAAGAGATGGACACCGGTCGCCCTTCCTTTCCAAAAAGAGACAAACCGAAGCCTGAACGCCATAAGACAGCCACGTCAGGTACAGCTTCTTCTAAATTCAAGTAATGCCTTACATTTTGCAGTGGAATTGCAGAGGCTTTCGTGGCAGCACTGACAACATTCAATACTTAATTAACCGCTACTCTCCAGTTGGTGTCTGCCTGCAAAGAAACCTATTTAACTCCTCAAATCTCCGTTTCCATAAAAAAACTATTCAATCTGTAGAAGAGATCGGAATACATCCGATTCTGCTTGTCGTGGTGTAGCCATTTTGATTAGCTCAAAGATTCCGGCTAGACAAATCGCTCTCCCAACCCAAATCGAAGCCGTTGCTGTGCGTCTGATTACTCAATCGCTTTAACAATAGTCTCAGTTTATCTCGCACCAAATCATACTTTCTCTTATAATGACCTTGAAGAACTTTTAAGACAGCTACCCTCCCCTGTCTGCTTCCTAGGGGATTTCGATGGCCACCATCCTCTATGGGGATGATCTAAATTAGACAGACGCGGCCGAATGATTGAAACTTTACTAGAAAAACAAAACCTCACTCTTCTTAATAGTGGCTCGCACACCCATATACAGTTACCTACTGGACAGACTTACGCAATTGACCTATCGATTTGCTCCCCGATACTGTTTTCAGTCATACAATGGTCCGCTCTGGGTGATCCCATGGGCAGTGATCGTTTTCCAATTGTTTGTAATCTGATGACTACGCAACCACCATTAGACCAACCGTGCAGGAAATGGAAATTCTCTAAAGCCAATTGGGCCAAATTTCAGTCGGCAATCACTCTTGACAAAAAAAAAAAAAAAAAAAAACTATTCAACTACAGCCCATAGATGAAGTTACTGATTATATCACATCCCGTCTTTTAGTTGCAGCTAAGTACTCAATTCCATTATCAAATCCCCCGTCCCGACGGCATTTCAACTACTGGTGGAACGAAGAGTGCACACAAGCAAAGAAGAAAAAAAATAAAGCATTTTATTCTGTCGATCTCCAACCACAGCTAATCTAATTAGCTACAAGAAGCTAAGGGCAAAAGCGCGTTACATTCAAAAACAAGCCAAGAAAGATTGGACTCGGTTCGCGTCTATTATCAATAGAAACACTGACTCCAGACTAATATGGAAGAATATTAGGCAGCTTTCTGGGAAGTTTCCTACAGTTCCTTCCCCAATTCTTTTCTGCAATGGGCAAGAACTCTCTGCTCCTCTAGATATAGCCAATGGCTTGGGCAAAACCTTTGCTCAAGTCTCGGATGCATCAAACCACACTCCGAAATTCCAGAAAATTAAGGACGCCACCGAAAAGAGACCGATCAACTTTCGAACCTGACAATCACTTCCATATAATCAGACTCTGCAATATTGTGAACTTTTACAGGCCACCAGAACAACACGAAACATGCCTCTGGGCAAGACGGCATATATTATGTCATGCTGCAGCATCTCGATGATAAAAACTTACAACTGCTTCTAGTCTCTTTTTAACCGGATCTTCCTGGAAAATATTTATCCAACCTCTTGGCACCATGCTACAGTTTTGGCGTTTTTGAAACCTGGAAAAAATCCCTCCAGTGCTAATTAGTTACAGGCCAATCTCTCTGTCAAGTTGCCTTGGTAAAATTCTTGAAAAAATGATCCACAGTCGACTCTCCTGGATCATTGAAACTCAACATCTACTGAGTAATTGTCAACATGGCTTTCGCAAAACAGGTCCTCCCTAGATCTGATGATCAAAGCCGAATCTGAAATTCGAAATGCCTTTGTGAAAAACGAACACCTTGTCGTGGTCTCGATCGATATAGAGAAGGTATTTCATACTACCTGGCGGTATGGCATTCTAGTGACCTACATAATCTTGGTCTATGAGGCAACCTGCCCATATTTATTAGGAGCTTCCTCGAGAGTCGATCTTTCCAGGTCAGATATCAAAATTCCCTTTCTGCTGCATTCTCGCAGGAAGGAGTACCGCAAGGATCAGTGTTGAGTGGAACCCTGTTTGCTCTTAGTATTGACTCCATTACAAAAGAACTCCCAAATACTGTAGAGGCGTACCTTTACTGTGACGATCTCTCTTTCTTGCCATTCTCAGAACATGAGATCTATCGAAAGGCAATTGCAGATGTTCCTCAATAAAGTACAAAAGTGGGTCGAGCTCAATGGATATCGTCTTTTGCAACAGAAAACAGTTGCGATCCACTCTTGCAGTCAATGCAAATTGCATACAGATCCTGAACTTCGGATTTCAAATTCCACCTTTCCGATTGACAGCAATATCAGATTCTTGGGACTAATCCTGGACAGTAAGCTCAACTTCTTTGAGCATGTTAAATTAATACGTACTGCCTGTCTTAAAAATATCAACATGCTAAGAGCTTTATCTGCCCTCTCTTGGGGAGCAGATCGTACAACTTTGCTGCTCTTATATAGAGCACTGATTAAATCCCGTTTAGATTATGGGGCTCCAGTTTCCTTTTGCCCGAAGGAATTTACTACGCTGGCTGGATCCTATTCAACACAATGCACTGCGGATTGCAATTAGTGCATATAGGACATCTCCAACTCAGTCTATACATTGAAGCTCACGAGTCCCCCCCCCCTGCATCTTCGCAGAAAAATGCTATTACTTAAATATGCAGCCAAAATACAGACTTGCTCTTCGCATCCTATTCAGCCATACCTTTTTAATCAACCACTACTCCATCTCTACAGAAATAAACCAAGTAAAATACGACCAGCTGGCCGTATTTTACAGAATTGGAATGTTCCTCTCCACAATAGGCAACAGATAAAGAATTACCCTCATCCACCATGGACCACCTTTCCTCAACTGACCTGTGATACTTTTTTTCAATGGGGAAAGAATCGTCTACCGGCACTGACTGTGCAACAACTCCATGCTAGCCATATTCAAACCTGTGCTGACTTCTTGCCGATATATACGGATGGTTCCAAATCTCTGTCAACTGTTGGAGCATCAGCAGTGTTTTCCCTCTGCTATCATATCGGCTTCTCTTCCACCTGAGTATAGCAACGTTTCAGCAAAATTGTATGCAATACAATTAGCTCTAGAAAATTTGACTCTAAACCCATATGCAAAATATATCGTTTACACTGACTCTCTCAGCTCAATTAGAGCAATACAGAATCCCTCTCAAAAGAATCACCATATTTTAATGAAAATCAAGAGTTTGCTATTGACGATTTATCATAGTCAACAACTAGTGAAGTTTTGCTGGATTGCAGCACATTCGGGCATAAAAGGGAATGAAATGGCTGATATATATGACAAAAGTCCATCAAATTTAGTCCTAACCTCTGTCCCTATTCCAGCGCCTGATTATAATATCTTAATTCAAGCTGCATGCCATGCACAGTGGATAGAGTTATGGCATAACAAACTTTTCCAGTTGAAACAAGACCCAAAGTTCTGGCACTCGAACAATCAGGCAGTGCGGCGGGAAGAAGTGGTACTCACACGAATGAGAATGACATACCCATCTGACTCGCCTCCATCTACTATGGGCGATGATCCTCCTCAGTGTTCACACTCCTTAGAAATATCACATCTAACAGTCAAAAATATTCTAATTGACTGTCCACTCTATCAACAACATCGAGCTTCAATACTTCAAAATCTGGCCAATCTTCGAGAACCATTGACATTACATCATATCATTGGAGAGGACGCAAATGTTAACGAACTTTTCTGCTCTTTAAAACAAATTGGAGTGTATGCTCCAATTTGTTTTAAATAGGTTTCATAACTGAAATGACTTTAAACTGGCTTCATTTTTGATTATTTTCTAATATTCCTACGAATAGGCGGACTACAGCCATAGCAGCTAATGCGCCAATAAACAACCACAACACACACAGTAAAATGAGTGAAGGCGAACTGCTGGTTAGGACAAGTAACGCTGACAAAATAGGCTTACGGAAACGTGGTGCCACACGGAGATAAGGGACAATGAGTTTCAGTACGGCATGTATAATGTATTTAGGGAGGACAGGGAAGATAGAAGGGGCGGTAGGGTCATGCTTCTTATCAAAAGTAGCCTGAGCGCGACGAAAGCTTTCCCGGATTCAGACGTTTCGCATGCTAGTATAGAATCTGTATGGTGTGAGATAGTTGAAAGCAAAGGTATAACGAGAGTGGGGGTAATCTACAGGCCAGGTGACTGTGAAGATTATGATGAGAGGCTCTACATGCAAATGGAATGGGCAAGTAAGCCTGAATGTCTTATTATGGGCGATTTTAATTCGCCCCTAATTGATTGGAGCAAATGGGAAGGAAACTCCACGAGGAACAAAATTTTAAAATCAACTAGATGATTGTTATTTGTATCAACATGTCAGGGAAAAGAATACTCTAGACCTCATCACCCATGAACCAGATGACATAATAGGACAGTAGAGGAACCAGTAGCGGGAAGTGATCACGGAGTTCTACGGTGGACGATGACGAGAGAGGTAGCAGTAGTTAAAGGCAGAGGAATGGGTTATAATTTCAGGAAAGGAAATTACGACGGCTTAAGATTGCTACTTGGTCTCTAACTGGGTAGATATCTCACAGAGCGAATACAATTGAATTGTGGTATACCTTTAGAACATTAATCACAGAAGCCTTGAATGCTTATAAACTATTAAAAAATATTTCACGGGGAGGATTCCAAATTGGATGAATAATGAAGTTGACAGATTACTTGAGCAGAACAAGATGGCATGGAAAAGTTACAGAGCAATAAAAAGTACTGAAAAGACTATAACAGTTACAAATTGATCTGTATTAGTGCCACAGAAATGATTAGGCTGGCAAAGGCAGATTATGAGAAATTGCTGGCAAAGATAGCAAAGACAGGGGGATAAGGAATTCTTAACGTATATAACTGCAAAGAAGAGAAGGAAAAACCAGATCGGACTCTTATGCAATGGACATGGAATAGTATTTGATACCCCAGTTGAAGTTACAGATGAACTCAAATTACTTTACATCGACATTTACAGAAAAAACCCTTTACGTCAATGAGAAATTATGGGAGTGAAGTCGGAAAAAAAAATGAAATTAATGATGTTGAAATTTCACACGTTTATTTAATGAAAAAACTTTCGAGCCTACAGGCGAGTAAGGCTCCTGGGGTTAATGCCATATACCCTATAATCTTAAAGCAGGCGGCAAGTGAGTGCATTGAACCATTGAAGCTAATTATGAAAGCATCACTGGACTCGGGAGTGATTCCGTTGGATTGGAAAAGTGCCAATGTATCTCCAATACATAAGGGTGGTTCTAAGAGTGAAGTGGGAAATTACCGGCCGGTTAGTCTAACGTCAGTAGTAGCGAAAATCATGGAGACTATGATCAAGGATGGAATTAAGGATCACTTAGTTAGAAATGGAATTCTGAAGAATACTCAGCATGGTTTTGTAAAGGGAAAATCGTGTTTAACTAATCTGGTTAGCTATTTTGACAGGGTCACTCAAGAGCTGGACTTAGGGAATAATTTCGACATTGTTTATTTAGATTTCAGCAAAGCACATGACTGAGTCCCACATGAGCGGTTATTTTATAAGCTGGAACAGGTTGGAATCACAGGAAAAATCCTTAGATTGATGGCTTCAGGGCAGGAAGCAGAGGGTTGTGATAAATGGTTATTCCTCAGATTGGGTTTATGTAAGAAGCGGGGTTCCCCAAGGATCAGTATTAGGACTACTGTTGTTTTTGATTTTCATAAATGACATCGATGAAGGGATAGAGGGCGTGATGTCTAAATTTGCAGATGATGTAAAGATTTTTAGAGTAGTTAATGATCGCCGCCAAGCAGAGCTTCTTCAGAATGACCTAGATAGACTTCAGGGATGCTTTAATCCAGAAAATTGTAAGGTATTGCACCTGGGGAACAGTAACCCCAAAATAACTTATGCACTTAGCGGAGTTTAACTAAAGCCGGTAATGGAGGAAAATGATTTTGGTATTACGACGGTCAGATATGAACTTCTCCGAGCATTGTAGATTGGTTGCAAGGAAGGCCCATGTCGATGATTTATCGAACAGTTTCGAGTAGAGACGTCATAATTCCATTATATAAAGCTATTGTTAGACTACACTTGTAACACCGTGTTCAAGTATGGAGACCGCACCTAAAGAAAGACATTGCTTCTTGAAAGGGTCCAAAGAAGGGTAAACTCGCTGGTGAGATCAGCAAAAGGGCGTCCATATGAGGAAAGACTTAGAATATGTGAGTTGCAGAGCTTGTAAACTAGGCGACTTAGAGGAGACTTGACTGAGGTTTTTAAGGCTCTGAGAGGCATCAGTAAAATGAATGATGACGAAATTTTCACGATTATAAATGATTCTAGAACTAGGGGCCATAATTTCAAGTTACGGGGGGATATGTTTAGACTGGATTGCAGGAAGTTTTATTCTAGCCAGCGAGTTATAAATTACTGGAATAAAGTTACCTACATGGGTGGTAGAGGCTGACAGTTTGGAGAAATTCAAAGGTCAGCTGGAGGGAAACGCATAGGTTGTCCATTTACTTTTCTTTTATTAATTATTATTAATATTTATTTTTTCTCATTATTATTTTATTTATTTTTTGTTATTTTATTTTCTTCTTATTATTATAAAATTATTTATTTATTTTATATTTTATTTATTTATTTTATGCTGCACCAGCCAAAAAATAATTTTTTGGCTGGTGCAGCATAAGCCATGGGCTTCCTTGCACCATGTGGCTAGTGCTAATACTAATGTGTAGACTAATTTATAATATACGTAAGTTAGTTATAATCCAGTTTAATACAAATATATACTAACAAAATCAGTAGCTTTCGAGACGCGTGTCTCTTTGTCAACTTGTGTAGACTAATTATATTAAAATAATACGAGCTGACGTTTTTTTTATTTATTTTTCGACTTCATGATGAAAAAAATGCCGCCATTTTGGTCGCAACGTACGTGTTTGCGCCCTAGCGGTAGTACAGTGCATATAAGCACCATTCCTAACACATCGGGTGTAAAAGACCTCACTTCGAATCCCGTCAATGACGCGAGGAATTTTTATGGACGTTTTTCATAATATGGCTAAGTTAGTCAGTCTGAGGCGAGTGTGTCTCATCGCAAACTTGTGAAGTATGTATAAATTTTATAGAAGGTTTGTTTCGGAAGAAATTCACCAGAGAGGACGAGCCTGTTCTTTTGACTAACAGAGCATTCAGGAGGATATAAGTCGAAGCTGTGGGATCCTTCAGGATCAATTTCCAGATGTTAGGTGGGGAGATAAATCTTAATATTTCCATCCAGTGTAGGGAGAACGTTGTTTATGCCACCTGTGCTACCTACAACGATATAATGCTAGGGGGTTATATTAGAGCTACCCAAAAATAACCTCACCTACCAATGCGTATTATGTCCATACATTGCGTGTGTTCTCTGCTCTGTTTGACTGTTTTGCTGGACGAAATACCCGAGTTTCCGAAGGGGGAGGAACGTTGCTATCCTCGGCCGAGACCGACGAACAGGCCTGACGTAGTCGACTGGTCAGAAGCGAGAGTGCAGTAGCACATGCTCTTTGAGTAGACCCTGGTTGCCTGTGTGACTGCCAAATATGACTAACGATTGTATTCTTGATTTGTTGTAAACTCATCTGCCTGGTTATGCCAAAATATAATTAGGATTTTTTTTTTTAATTCGGACTAAAAAAAAAAAAATAAAAATCCCCTATAAGTTCCTGGCGTTAGTGGTGGTAGTCGAACCCGGGCATATTCCACAGGGTATACGGAGGACGGTGATTATAACCACTGTATAACACGCGAGAATTATAATGTTAGAGAAACAAGCTTTAAATAACTTTAAGGATAGTGTCAGGGGTGTTGTCAATAAAATTCGGGGATTCGAACTGCTGTTTAGGAAAACTAACGCTGGCATAATGGGGCTAACGAAAACATTGTCAACAAAAAATGGGGGATGATGGGTTTCACTCCGTATTTATATATTTTGCATTTTGGAAGGATTTTTAACAAAGGACGTGTTTCACAATATTAGAAGTTTTAGTGGTTACCATTGAACTGAATATGTAAAATATGGATTGGTTCAAACTGGTTTAGGCTTTTCAAGAACCGAGGAACTTAAAGAAACAGACAGACTTGTTGGCTGTGATTACTCGCTGTTTAGTTATTAACATTGTTTGCAGGTTCACATCTGTAGTTTCAAACACGCCATTTGGACCAGAGAACCGTTCGAAATTCAGTGTGCATTTGGTGGGAAGGACTCGCTCTCCTTTTCTTCCCTCTCCGAAGGTACAAATGCTTCTATATCTTTAAGACTTCTGTTAAATTCCGTTTATTTAATCGGAAAAGACAATTAAAAATTAAGACTAGTTCGAAGTGCGATTAAATTGTAAGCCGCAGGCTTTTGCTGCACTGGCTGAAAAAAAAAATAATAAAAAAACGAGTAGACTAAGAAAATACAAATAAATTATTTTATTCCCTCCTCACGTAGGTAACTATCCATTTGACCACTGAATTTCTTCAAATTGTTCAAATTGTTAGCCTCAACTACCTGCGAGGGCAACCTGTTCCACCAATCAGCGACTCGCTGACTAAAAGAAAACTTCTTGCAGTCTAGTCTAAATCTCTTCCCTTGTAATTTGAATTTATGCCCCCGAGTTCTGAAATTGTCTATAACAGTGAAAACTCCATTATTTTACTAACCCCCTCAGAGCTTTTTAAACCTCAATAAGGTTACCTCTGAGATGCCTGGTTTTCAAGCTCTTTAGCCGACATATTCCGAGTCTTTCCTCATATGGTTGCCCTTTTGGCGAGCTCACCATGCGAGTTGCACGTCTTTGGGCCTTTACAAGAAGCTCAATGTCTTTTTTCAGAAAAATGTGTTCTTGCAATTGCCTTATGAAGTGGGTCTGTGACGTCCATATCTCTACAAGATAATGTTCGACAAATCATTGGTAGGTAGGACACCATGGGCTTTCCTGACTGCTCAGAAAACTTCACATCTCCCCTTATTATAACTCCGGGATTCTTTTCTTCCTCTGCTGTTTTTAATTCAACCCCACCAAGTGTATAATTTATTTTGGAGTTGCTATTCCCCAACTTTGAATTTTGTTGCATTAAAACATAATTTCCACTTTTCTGACCATTCTGCAACCTGTTCAAATCATCCTGAAGGAGCGCTGCTTGGTACTGATTATTAACTACGCTACCAATCTTAATGTCATCTACAAATTTTGACATCAAGCTTTCTATCGCATTATCGATGTCGTTTATGAAAATTAAAGCAACAGTGGTCCAAGAACTGATTCTTGGGGGGGCCCCACTTCTGACTTTACACCAATCTGAAGAATATCCATTAATCACAGAAGAAGAAGGCAGAAGGCAGAACTGCCTTCTGCCTTCTGCCCTGCAGCCACCTAGCAATCTATCTCGGAATTTTTCCAGTAATCCCAACATTTTACAGCTTATAGAGTAACTCAGTACCTCAATTTCATGAGGTACTGAGTCAAAAAAAATCTTGCTTGCTTTTGTTCATGTCGTACAGAGTTTTTTTCTCGAGACTGCTGAGTTCAAGGAATTTTATCCATTTAGTTAACCGATAAGGGATATATGAGGTTTAATTCGATAGGATACCTCTTTTTAGCATGTTTCTCGAAGATTCACTACATTTTTCATGTATTTTGGAGGATTACTGTGTTCTTTGGTCTTTTTTTCCCCTTAACATGAAAATGGAGAAAATGACAGGTGAAACAAAATGGAAATTGAAGTGTGGCCATATGGAACTACTCTAGTTTCAGATTTTATGCGAATTGCGCAGAAAGACCGAGTGTAAGGAATCAAGCCAAGTGAATTTTTCGCCAGAGGAGAATCTACTTGATTCAATATTGATAACTTCAACACCTATTATCGTCATTCTTGATGTTAAATGTATTGTGGACGGAGATTAGCGTCTTAGAAAATTACACGATTTTCTACATGGGTGAAACTCTTCTACTAGCTAGTGGATATTTAGGCAGGGGTGGATTGTAGAACATGGGAAATCTTTCAGGACTTTCTACAGTTATTCTTCACCAATCGCAGGATTAGGTACTAAAAATCCCCTGCAATTGGCAAATATTTAAAGTAATGAAAAAAAGAGGGGTTGCGTTCCTGAAGAACTGGGAACAACATCATCATCATCAGCCATTTTCAATCCACTGCAGGATGAAGGCCTCTCCAGCAGCTTTCCAGTTCCTTCTGTTTTGAGCACTGGCCATCCATTTACTACCCACAAACTCATGAATTTCATCTATCCATCTCCGCCTTTGTCTTCCAGGTTTTAAACGCAATGTTTAAACAAGAAAAATAAGAAAATTTAGTTAATAATGCAAATTAGTAATATAAAAATATTGTAAGTGTTTAACTTAACATTAATCTGAAAAAGACAATATATGAGTCTTCATATATTGAGAGATGAGAGGAGTTATTTGCTGACAGAAGAAGTAGATGCAAATGAGATACTGCTTTCTTTTTAATTTATTTACAAGGCTATAGAGTTTGTCAGCCCCTACAGTACAAATCGGTCTGTGAGCACACATCGTAAACCAGCGCACTCTAACCGAAACAAACGATGCGGAAAAAGTCCCCAAAGCAAGAGAAACTGGGATATGAATACAGGCCTTTTTACGGTGTTGTTTTAGGACGGATGGTACCTCAAACTAACTTGTGAATGTATTTAGCTGATTACTACCAATGCAGTGGGTGGGTGTAAATTTACCTTTTTATCCAGATTTTTTTTATTAATTTAAGAATAACGTAAGATGTGAAATTAAAATTTGAGTTATAGTGTATATTCAATAGATCTTGGTGCTGAAGGGCAGGGGCACCCACGTACAAATTTCTGGAGTCCGGTCTGCCTGGTGTTCAGTCTGCCTTTGTAATTAGGATAATTATTTCTATACCAGACCGGGAAAGGGATGATGACATAAATCGTGATTGAATCAGTTAAGGTTGTGTTATATTTAAGGATGTTAATCAGCCTTCCAACCTTCGCATCGCTACAGACAGTTGGAAACCATGAGTCGAGGTATTTCGAGAAACGCGGCTATCTCGCCCCTCCCCCTCTCCTCTGCTGATTACACGGAGGTAAATGGCTCTTCGTAGACCCTGCAGCTTTGGGTATTATATATACAAACAGCCCTTATTCCTTACCCAATCTTTTTTCTGAGATGAGATACGCAAAATATTGACCAAATGCGAGAAAAGCACCTGATCCAGAATGCCATTTTATTTTATTTTTTTGTTTATCGCATTCTGATAGGCAGTACGGAGTTGGCGCTTGACTGTTAGGGTACGTTTGATCCTCTGGGTAATGTTCGCTTGGCTTTGGGCTGTCTGTTGTAAGTGACACGTGTCATGTCGGGATTCTCAATTTTTTATCTTCTAAATTATTTACCCTCACTTGCAGTCATAGCAATATAGATTTAGAAAGTCGGTGGAGCCAACCTCACTTGTCACAAAGGGGAAAATCTATCAACCGCTATACACATCGTTCTTGTTTATATTTCGGAAGGACAACTGGTTCAGAGGAGTTTACAAGTAACTATTTGGACAATGAATTCAATCGTTAAAGTATTTAGCAGTCACACAGGCTTAAACCACTGTTCGGAAGAGAGAGAGAGATAATTATAGAAGCCAATTCAGAAAAACAGTGCCCACGGAAATATCGTATCTATAGGGGGGAAAAAGAGAGTGGAGAGACTTTGTAAGAGATGGGTCATTAACTAACCCGACTGTCCTCTTATGTGAGTCTAGAAGCCTGAGAGACGCTTTGGCGGGTACCACCCCGAATGTGGGGACAGTATTCCATGGAAGAGCCGATTTGAGGTTTATACAGAGTGGGTTTAGAAGGAAAGTAACAGAGAGAGCAAAAGAGAAAAACCCAGTTTTTGGATGCAGCGGAAGCAACGTTTATGATGTTCTTATGCCAAGAGAGATTAGAAGTCAGAGTAGTCCCTAATAGGGATATGTGAACTTGTCTAGAAATCGGAGTTTCATCGAAGATAAGCACAGAAGCTGCAGACTTCCTTTTTCGAGATATATAAGATAGAAATGAGTTTTAAAGGATTGAAATTAACTAATTTATATTTTTCACATTGGAGAATTAGCTGCAGATCAGCGTTTAAGGAATTGTGGTGGATATTCAAGAAGTTGAAGCTTTCAGGACAAGGCTCCTCAAATTAGAATGTGGAATGCAATGTGCTATCATCGGAACAACTATGGATAGGATTTCCTGTTAGTGGAGGGTCATTATATACAAGCGGAAAAGAGTGGAAAAGCAACACCCAGCATTAGTGGAGAAGTTAAGACAGAGAGCGGTCGTAAAAAAAAAAAAAAATTCGAATTCAAAGTGGCTAATCAATATTTGCATTTAACCTTCAATGTTAAACGGAATTACAATTACCCCTTATTTTGCCTTTGTCGTCAACTCAATTATTTTCGTTCAACAATATCCTTGGGGATTGTTCATTGCTATGGAGTCAGATTTCCTGTTCATTAAAGTTTTCTCTGCTGCAAAGTTGAATTTTCTCTTCGCGAACTTCTTATTTGAGTGAGTTTAATATAGAGTATCACGAAAATCAATTAACTGCTTCATAGACGCATAAGTAATGCGATTCAAATGCACCTTAGGGAAAGAGCTGTTGCACTGATTTTCGCTGAAACTCTCTGATTAATAATTTATCAGCACAGAACAAGCCCTTGTTTGATCCATGCGAATACTGAGTTACAAATACAACTCAGTGAGAGGCAAATTATTACAAGGAACAATCTTTTTAATTACTTTCGAATGGGGCATTTATAGGAAGAATTCTGCAATCGACTTTGCACTTTTAACAATAATCTGGAATATTTTATAACTGTTTCTTCACTGGGCTCAGCCTCACAATATTTAATGGCCATGACGTTAAAAAGAATCCTTCCATTGAGAAGGGGTTGGAAACCTGGCATTTCAAATAAGGCCACCGATTGTAACCACTGTCCCATCCACAATGGCCATAATTTTAAATTTTTATTAAAGAACCTTTTGGTGAAAATTCTGCAGCTCCTTAGAGTTGATTACTAATTACTGAGTTGATATTCATTCAGCATTTTTGGATAAACTGACGTTTAGTAACATCAAGTGTGTCAATCTTTTGTTTCAGTGATTTGGTTTAAACCTGCAATAGACCCTAATTTCCTATCAATTTAATATTACCAGTATTAATTTTCCAGTTGTTTCTTTCTGTCATATTGTTAAAAATCTTAGCGGTTACTATTTCTACAAATTCGTTTCTCAGTATCAAAGATTGTTTTTTTTTTTTTTTCTTTGAAATTCAGTCGTCACTGGAACCACCATCCCGAACGGGATGTTCACTGTAAGCAATCTTGTAATTTTATATCAGGTCTCCCTATCTAGGTTTAGCGATGTATCTTGTTTGCATTAATTGCTGCAAGAAAATGTGTGTCCAGATCTGTAGATTCTGCCTACCAGCTGACATTATTTAGATAGCCTTTACACACACCGGAAAAAAATAGTCAGTGAGAATTGTTGCTCTTTAAAAAAAGAATTGATGCTTCTGTGTTTCTATCACCTGAAACGGTAGTGTATTAAAGAAATGTCAGTACTAGTACAGTAAAGAGAAGTTGTTTCTACTCCTCTCCACTGCATCACCACAGCCAGTGTTAGTCTTCTCTCTTTTTTTTTACTGCCATGAATTCATCTTTGCATACATACCATCTGATTCTCAATATTAGAACTGTTCCTCTAATCTCCCCAGAGTTATCTCCTCCCAGTCCATTCATCACTCCGCATGATTCAGTCCTTTCTACCTTATCACAATCACAAACTTCCTCCCGCTTCAGAATTGTCTCCCCTCTCCCTCAAGCATTACATTATAGTCCTCTCCTCAAATACTACTTAGTAACATTCTCAAAAAATCTGTAAAAAAGCAACTTCTGCAAGAACATGAATTAAAGTAGATCGTTCTTGATACGCTCTGTCCACCAAAGTTTTATCTTCCACGGCAGTGCAGCAAGGAATTATGTATCACTTATCTTTGTAAGTTCATTGACAAACTGACAACTACTGGAAGATTTAAATATACAAAGAAAAAGACCCCAAAATGAAATGATCCTTGTGGCTGCATAACTAACAATTCATCAGCCATTACAGACACGGTCTGTCTTCTACACACCAATAAGACGAGCCTATATCGTTCTGTGCACCAATCGCAACCCCTCAACCTCTACGTACAAAGCATTAAAAATTATCTTCCCTAATCGCAATATCAATTTATCCTGTCCCATATAATTTATCTTGTCGAAACAAGGGAAAATTCTTTACTCGAGGGCACTCTTCCGCCCCCCCCCCCACAGCGCAACCATCTCTCTCTTCATCACTTCCAATACATCTGGTAAAGGGTATGGACTTGTGATCTTCTTTACAAGTGATGGCCATCGAGAAGCCGTATAGCTCTATTTCAAACAACTTTAAAAGAATCGTAGCTAGCATGTAATTACTTCTAAATTCAGATATTCAAGGTATTCAGACCATTCAATTCAACTGAAGTACCATCGGTGAAACTCAAAGAAGTAACATAATTTCTGAAAACTTAAGCAGGCCTTCCTCTGCTCCTAATTTAGCCCACACTTTGGTCATTTGGAACACGCCATTTCTAGACTCTTGGAATTCACAGAATTGACATTGCATGCGCCAGAAGTAATCAAATTCTATAACTAATTTTTGATAACGTTACAATACGCACAATGAAAATCGCCCAAGTTAAAATCAGAGTACAAAAATTGTAACTTAAGCAATAACCACCTGCTAAAAGAACAAAAGGTTAAGTTACAAAAAAATGCAACTTAAGCTATACCACCTGCTAAAAAAACTCTTCTATTTCAAGTAAGGAGAAACCATTCCATCTTCAAAATCCCGGAACAATGACAAAATGATGGCGCTCCTAATAGTCTGGCCATGGGATTATCTGAACAGCTGCCCATTCACGAAGCAACTTAGCTCTTAATTAAATGGCTTATACAAAAACCAGTGAAGAAATATTGAAACATTTGGAACTTCACTTATTGTTCCATGTTTAACATCTGAGAAGTAAAAAAAATATATAAAGGATGAAGTCCCGCCACATGTCTGAACCTCAAGGAAAAGCACTTTTTCTCCCCCTAAAGTGGACATGTAAGACTGTCATCTTGAGGAGAATCCAAAGTAATAAGGGGACTTTCCCCAAAAGAACTGTAGCCGCTCTCTTTCTGTCAGAGAGAAATGACGAAATGGATTTCAAATAACACTGACATAACCTCAAGAGACTATCGAAAGCCAGGAAAACAACAAATGTTCATTCTTAAATCAGTTGGTCAAATAATAAGCTCCTGGGCTCTGATGAGATATTTGGCCTGGAAGGCATACCACGCTTTGTCATAAGTCTCCAGCGCTTATAACACCACTCGTCTTGTATGCATTATCAGAGGGATGCATCACTCAAACACACTTCCATAGAACGCGAAGAACAGCAAAATAAATTTCATTCCTAAAATCAGACACTCGCAAGAACATCAACTGCGACTTGTTGCAATTGCCTCGATAATCCTAAATATAATTGAAACCGTGCTATTTCCGTACCTAGAAAATTGCATTCACAGAAGCTGATAGGTTAGAGGTATGTTAAGCGCTAAAGTAACTAGGGGTATAAAGCGTCAGAATATTGTCTGCAATTGCATGTACTCTTCGATCAACTTTTTTTCTGAATGAAAAACTATTTTTCGGGGGGGGGGGGAACCATGCCACTGATTCAGCCACAGTGACTGACAGGATTTGAACCTGGGACATTTTTCACTGGGTGTGAGCAGGACGCTGGCTAACCAATAAGCAACACAGCGGTCATCATGAGACATACAGCGATGAATACATATCTCTCTCTCTCTCTCTCTCTCTCTCTCATACTTAGATAGCAGGGATAAAGTTAGGACAAAGACGCACATAGAAAATTGCTGTCCCTCGAATACTTGTTGTTCAAATGGATAAAAACCGCAAATGAGAGTTTCCATTGACAATATCGAAAGAGTGAATGTACAAATAAAAGTCTTTGTCTCTGTTACTAAAACAGGCGAATATAGCCCTCCTATTCAAATTACCCCAGAAAGTGGTTGTTCCTTCCAACGTTACACCAATAATACTGCAGTGAACTTCTTTTGAGCCACAGAAGAATTCAAGCAACTCAATTTCATGACGGGAGGAATTTTTATGCGCCTTTTCCACAGATCTCAGGTGAGGGTAGCATGGTTTTTCCTCCAGTAAACTCTGGTTCTTCGTCCAACAAACAGAAAATCGACCGCATAACGCATGAAATTTACATACAGTATATACGGAGCAAGCCTTAGCTGCCGATGATGCTCCTAAAACCCCATAACACAATTAAATCAATTAAACAAAATTGAAGGCTCCAAAATAGATAGGATGTTCCCCAACTCCGCACTTCAATTAATTAACCGACATCGACTCGACTGCCACAAACTTCAACATTGTCTGTATCATTATGTAAGTATTACATAATATTCTGTAAGTCATGCTTACAGAACTCAACTCATTAACTTTACAAAACAGCTGAAGACCTCATCACTTCAATTGACAGACAAGCGTCAATTTAACCTTAATTTCCAAGTGCTTACCACCAGTATTGCTGAACTACCCTATTTCGAAACTTCATGCCAACTACGGATTCCTTTTATTTTTTTAACAGATATTTGTAACACCACTGACCTCTATTAAATGTTATATTAATATGTGACTAAATTCGAAGTACTAAATATTGCCTTAAAATACAAATGTATCTAATATTGGCGTATTCTCTGTTTAATTCTATTTCTAACATTAATGACATTAATAGAATGTGTGCAAGTTTTTTTTTTTTTTTGTTTTTTTTTTCAGTGCTGTCCTTAGCCACATGACCGTGGTAATCTTTCCCATACCCTCAGCCAGAAATAATTATTATTTATTGAATGATGACTGTAAAAAAATGACTGTCTTATTAGAATCGTAAAACACCCCACGATCTAAATACCATGGTACCTTACTTGGAATTTCACTCTCGGAAAGCGTTCTGAATTTATTTGTCTAATTTATTTTTTATTATTTTTAACTTGTGTCTCAAAATAGAACACAGAACATGTTCAGCTTTCGAAAAATGATTTCGATTGCACACAAAAGAAGGAAATAACAATGTTGATAGTCATCAGTATTAGCCTTCCACATTTATTTGGTTCCCACTGTTAATGACTATGAACAGTTTCAGTTTAGACTTTTTCAAGCCATAAACTACCTTGCTACATATTCCTAAGCTATCGCGAGCTTTAACTAGCTGCGTCATTGCAAATGGGCACATCTGACAGGCATTAAATTGATTCCAGCTAGACTAGAAAGTGGAAGTTGTCGTAGAAAATGGAACACTGCTGCGGGTGTTTTTCTTCTTTTTTTGCTTTGTCTTCACCGAAGCTCCGCTTGAGTAAGAAATGCCTACGATATTTTCCTTCTGTTAGGTCACAGCAGAGGAGAACTTGGCACAGATTCAGAAAGCGGAACATCTCCATTACTACACTGAGGGGAGGGGGATCCCTATAAACACTCGATATAAGAATCAACTTTTTTCATTAACAAATATGTAGTATTAGTACGCACTTGCTGTGTCATGTCAAACTGAGGAGAATAATCCTACATCCATAATTCCTGCATTCGTTGCTTAGATAAATTAATTGAGGTTAGAATAGGCGAAAGAGTTGCAAGAGAAACTCGTCCTTTCATGGACTGCACCGTGCCGCAGTGAAGGTTTCTGTAATCGCCCGCGAGTGATTAATTCGAGGACGTATCATTTCAGAGTCATTGGTAAAGAACACGTCCAAGATCTTAATGGGAACCAAATGTGTACTAATAAAACGTCGGCTGACAGTTCAAATTGCATTTGCACAAATAGTGTGAGTGATTTATTTGGTCAAAAGAAACACAAAAAGCAAATATCTGTGTAGAAAACTTCGCTATTTTATTGATATCACAGTGTAATCGTATCGAACTTAGTATCGTTCTAACTAAAATCTTGATTTCTGTACTAAATTTCCTGTTTACCCACCCAGCAAGAATTATAATTCCATGGAAACTTCAAGGGCTTGTAAAATAAATAAATAAAATTTTCTGTTTATATTTTGGGACAACCACACGGTCAAAAGTTCTCAAGACAGAGAAAGAATACTGTATAAGAAACACAGTTTAGCAGTGAATCCTGTGTAACTGCTAAATACAGCGATGTTTCTTGTATTCTCTCTATCTGGTTATCCTGGATATAAACAAACTATTTATTTAACAAGCCCTTGATATTTACACTGAATTATAATAATTATAGGAAGGCTTACTCCTCGATTTATTTTATAGGATCAACAGGAATTTCAGAAAGTACCATTAGTTTCATTAATCCCTGAAGCGAGCGGTTTGCCCACAGCAATGATAATCGCAAGTGTACTTTTTATAACATACAATATAATGAATCTGAAAGTGTTTCGATTTAGATGCGAATATTTATTCTACTGAAATGTTCCATTTAATATCCATGTTCTTGGGAGTTTTGTTTTAGTTTTTAATGGATTTTCAAATGAACCTCTGTTTCTGTGGCTCTATCAAAAGCAATTTTGGTCTACCGTGAGGATAGGAGCTACTGTTTAAATCCCGTTGACGAATGGGAAACTTCCCTTAGGGGTCCCGATACTCATTTCGTTTTCTGCCAAGGAACAACTCCGGTTTTCATCCCATAAAGCCGAAGGAACAGCTTTAAGAACTCACGAAATTTGAGGTTAATAGAAAAAAACTCATGGCCATGCTTTTCGCTAATTTAATTTAATCTAATCATCTGTTGATTTCATCCAGAGGAAAATAGAAACGCTTATGGGATGGAATAACGATGGTAGGAAAAAAATTTAAATATATTTTTTTGAAAATAATTTTAAGATCATCTCTATACTTCTACTGGATCAGAAACAATACTAATTTTGCCTTGATAGCTCTTTTTTGGAATTTTTGTTCCTTTAAAATGGTTTTAAAAAATGCAGCATGGAGAGGGGGGGGTGGCGTCTAGGAAAAAAAGTAGCAACAACCAGGCAATGATAAGAAAGTACAGTTTGCTATCACAGTTATTGGTTTCATTCCGTCAGTGTAACCACCGTCTATTCGCAATATCCCTTTCCTTTACGGTGTTAGTGGAATTTCCATCTGCAGAGCGGTTTATCGATATCTGCATGAGTCGAGGACAGTCCCTGCGACTTCGACCAGCGTACCAAAATGAAATAACTTATCCGGGATTTTGAAAACAAGACAGCCTTCATGCATTCATGTCATAGATCGGCCTCTTCCGGATATCGATAAAAATCGCATTGCAAATGGAATGTCTGTTACCAACCACGAGTATTAGAAAAGGGTGGATGCTGTTCAGTATAATGTAATTAATAACTAAATGATATTAAATTATAATTTGCAGTTATTATCTGCCACCTCTTTTTCGTTAACCTACGTACATTCACAATTTTAAGGTAATGGATTTTTTCCTAAAAATAGTGTGATATTTCTAAATTGAATATGGCCAGTGCGTAGCAAACTGTTATGAGCTCCAATGAAAAATTCGATATTGCCGCCCCTCCCTTCCTGGTTCACACTACGCCACTGAATATGGTAGTGAAGAAAAGCTACTCACATTAAGATAAGTATTCTTTTGAAGGCTTTTCAATTAAAAATGGCTTAAATTTGATTTTCTTGTTAAAATCGTACAAAATTACAAGGTAAAGTGAAACGTAGCTTAACAACTTCAAAAGTTTGTTAATGCGTTGACTAAGGTCAATGTGCTGAGTGGTAGGAATAGATAGAATTAAAGTGGGAATATTTGTGCTCATTTGTTATTGATTCCTGAAGTCTTCACCTGCAGCACTGCTTTAGTGTAACCAGAAATGGCAACGTATATCGGTGCAGAAAGAATATAATGAATTTTTTTGGATGAAAGAAACGAAGTCTACGAACAAGTTAAGCGGAAATTTCCTTCAAGGTATAGCAAACCTCCTCCAAGAAGACATCCGATCTATGATTGGCATGAGACTTTCGTAACTATTGACAGATGTTCTGTGCGCCACGTAAGTGAAAACCGTTGGTGAAATCAGGAGTTTCGATCACAGTTTACAAATAACAACGCATCGCGCCATCATAGAACTTGGTATCCACGTCAGAGGAAAGCTGTGAGGAAGTGAAAAACTCAATGTGGCTTTTAAAACATGTCCGATAGGCAGTTGAAAAGTTACGTATTTTTTTTTTTGCTAGTTTCAGGAAGAATAGCCCGTGTTTCTTAACAGAAAGAAAAATCACCGACCTCGTGCATGCTCGAGGATTATCTCATTCCGCATATTTTCACGATGTTATCAGCAACAGTGTGATCTTATAGCAAGATGTTGCTCCTTCTCACTTCCATAAGAAGTTTCGAGGCTGTTTGGATCTTCACTTTCCAGATTGAAGATTAGGGTACGCAGATCTAGTTGTGGCCAACTCGCCCATCTTACCTTAACGCCACTGGACTTATTATTGTCACGAGTTCATACATTTTGTTTGACCTAATTCCCAAAAGAGGAACAGGGTCTTCACAAGTTCATGGGGCCAATTCTCATGTTATGAATACATCGGCATAATTCATGGACGAAACTCTTTCTCCTCGCCTGAGATCGACTAACCATAACCTCGATTGAAGAGACATTTATGAATTTCTCCTCTCTGATGGAATAATTGTCCTTGTGGAGCATCTATTTCAAGATAACTCAAATTGAATTCAACTGTCTCTAATGGAATAAGAAAACCCCAACTTCTCCAAACAAGCGGTAAGTTGCGAAACCACTATACTGCAACGCAGGTTACAGTCCAACCCTCAGCAGTCCAACTTTGCTGCTGTAGCGACGATTACTGCTCTCTTAAACTGAATGGTAAATAGTTTTGGTTTTATTACATTTTTTTTGGAAACTAGGTTTTTTTATCCAGTAAATTGGCCAAATGTACCAACTACTAAAGACGCAACATATATTCTGAACCGGCAAGAAGCGTGAAACTTCGGCTGTTCGAAACGTGTGTATTGTACATTCAATTGGCCCAAATAAAAAATTGCCTAAATGCATTATGCTCCCCCTCCTTTAAACTTATCTATCTGTAACCTGACTGTTCTGCTTGTTAAAATTTTACTCATCCATGCTAGTTTTAATCTGCGGTTTAAAATGTTATTTTAGGTAAGGGAGAAATTACACTGTCGTGTTCTTCACTGGTATTACTATATGGGTGGTTTTTCATTTCCTTGTAAATGGACATCATCATGAACTTGGCCCGGCTTAGGTCTTTTGAGACCTGTTCCGTTGTAGCTCTTGGAGGTGGTCTTGATATCGCCATCGTTGTCTTGGTCGACCCACATCTCTCTTGCCTGAAGGTAACACGCGAGTGGTTGTAGAGCAAAGATCAAATGCCGCCCTCTTGCAGTTGCAGGAGTGGGCACAAATGCACATGCTCAAAATATATCGCCTGAAAAAACCAAACAAATACTTCTAAAAGGCAATCTGGGCATAAGACGTCCACAAATCAAAATTAACACAACCACTATAAAAATGGTAGCAGAACTAAAATATCTTCGAGTGGTCTATGATTCAAAATTAACTTTTTACCCCCATTTGATCTACTTGGCGAAAAAAGTGAGAAATTATGCAGGTATGATTGCCAGGATCAGTCTGCTCGACTGATCCTGGCAATCATATACCGTGCAATGTTCCTGCCTGTTATCACCTGTAGAGCCGGTGCGTGGTTCACCCGCTCGGCCATAGTAAGAAATAGGAATAAATTAGAATCGATACAAAGGACAATACTACTCACTATTACCAGAGTATGTCGCGCAGTAAGCACATCTGCGCCGGGAGGAGCTCTCCCACTTTACCTGGAAGTAGCCAAAAGAGGCTTATATTATAGATTTAAAAAGGGCATACCCACAGAATGTCTGGGGATAGTCCTGAATACAACCAACACCTTCGATGCTGAAAGAAAAAGCATAGCCACAAAGCTCCATGAGCTGTGCTCATGGAGCTTTGTGGAAACCAGAGGTCTGGTTACCAAATGGTTTATGCCATGGGTGTCAATGGTTAGCCCAAAGCCACCAAAACCCCTGGACTTTTTACAACATTTATATTGACAGGTCACGGCTCCCTAAAGGCGAAACTGACCTCCTTGGGGCTGACTGATGACCCGAGATGCACCTGTGGCGAGAGTGAAGACTGGGCACACATTCTATATGAATGTATAATATATGGCATCCCCAGAACAGAGCTAATAGCACAGATTGGTCCCCTTCCCAGAGGAGAAGAACATCTGTTCATCATAGAAGAGCAAAATTATGAATTACAGAAAGCATTCGAGATGCTCAGAACAATCCAAAGAATGGCAATTCGCCCTCCAGCAATTAAACAATAATCAATAGTTAAAATTGCCCAAGTTTCCCGCCACGCCCAGACGATGACTAAAAAACTGTCAGGATAGCAGTATTCTGAAACCTGACATGACAAAACCCCTCAGGACTACCTGCCATGTGTAGGAACCTGAGACCCCACACCAAATAAGTAACCATGTAGGGGAGGGAGATGTTTAGGCAGCCAGAGAAGCAGATTACTGAAAAATATCAGTAAGCTGGTAGCAAGGGGATGCAGTGTAGAATGAATGAAAGACCGAATGAATAGGTTGGGCACTGAGTGAACTAAGAATTATGGTGAAAGAAAGAGTGACCTAGCATGAGGGAAAGAGACTGAATGGAAATGAGTGGAAAGCAAATGTGGTTGGCCGAGATTGGGAATAACTTACATTACTTTATATATACTAACAAATATTTACTAACCACACAAATACTGCATTCTCCCCTGGCCTGTAAAAAACTTGCGGCTAGACCTGCACCACAACTGAAGAATTACAGTAAGTTGAGGTGCCCAGAGAGTGCAGTGCAGAAAGCAAGAGTCGAATAAATGAAATGAAAGCTAGAAGAATGAATGTAAGTGTGTGAGTAAAAGAACACAAACCATAAATGCTACAGTTAAGTGCACACTAACCCTAGTTTTAATTAGTATTTAAATTTACATTACACATCATTGCATCCCTCCCTGGTGTGTGAGAAAAATATGAATGAGTGTGAGTGCAAAAAGAAAAAAAATAAATATATATATGAAGCTTGAAAGAAAAAAAATATATATAAAATATAAGAAAAATAGAACGCAAGTAGAGTGAGAATGCAGATTATGAATAAAGTAAATGTCTCTCTCACCCACTTCGCCTTGTGGATTCCCGCTGCCAGCTAACATATCCCACCCCCAGAGCAGGATGGGCAGCTTGACCCTTCTTACTGGATTCGACACTACATTTACATGACAACCATTACTGAAAAAGACACTGCGGCTTTGCTGCCGACACGCCATTTGGCGATCTGAACTGGGTACTCTAACCCGTCCCTTTAAAACCCCATCCCCAGGCAGGGAGGGGAGGAGACAGAGACCTCTGTCTGGGGGAACCCCTGGTGCCATCTGACACTAAATACACACACCCCTGCCTCCTCCCTTACTCCGCCTAGTGGGGCTCGTCTCCGCTGGCCTCTTTGGGGATGCATACTCTGTCGTCCCTGTTCTTCTATCTGTTTTCCCACCCAGTTTTCAGTCTCCCCCCCATCAACGTCTAAATTCTACCGCTTTCATGTAAATCTCTTTCGGCCAAATTCTAGTGTACCCGTCCCTTTTTTTTTTTTTTTTCTCTCTCTCTACTGAGTGCCTGACCGTGTGGACGGCGGTGGGTCCCAATAGGGGACAACTAACACTATTGTCTTTCATCTAGCGTATAGCCCACACGTCTAAATTTAATAACATCAAAATTTTGCCCGACCTATTAGGCCTTTTAACACAATCTCTCTAGCGGTCAACCCCAACTAGCGATTTCAAGACAGCAATCCCATTAAACATTAATGTCAAACACGTGGTTTTTTTTTTAGGTCCTAGCCACTGAAATCCCAGGAAAATAGGTGGTAGGATCTGCCAGAGCAACTTGTTGTGATACTGGACACACCCGGCTAGCCTCCACGTGGCCGGAAAACGTCGGGCCCCACTAGGGGCCTGGCGGCCAATAAGCCGGACAAACAATGGGCCCAAAACATCACATTGCACAGACATGGCCCACACACTTTCAAGTTTCTGGTTTGACAGTGTACTGTCCTCGATACAGCGAAACACACGCGGAGTTGGGAGAAATCCCAGGTGCCGTCTGATACGAACATACCTTACCTTACCTGCAGGTTTGTAGTTAAAGGCTAATTTTGGGATCCTGTCTGGGTTCATTCTTTCTCTGTGGCTGATCCATTTTTTCTGATATCGTTTTATGTCATTTACTGTGTTATCTACTTTTAATTTCTCACGACATGTAATCGTTTTTTGGCTAGCAAGTTCTTCCGACGCTATATATGCGTGCTATACTTCTGATCTGATGTAATTAGCCTAATTAAATGGCGTAATTCACTATAGACTGCTACGCTTGTTTCTGTGTATCAAACGTTTGCGCATAGTATTGACCATTCTCGGAGTTTGAAAATCCAGCCCACCGAGTGCAGGACCTTAAGAGAGTTCCTCAAGGTTTTCAAAATTCATGGGTATCACTAAGATAAACATTTCTTTAGTGAACATAGGAATTGTACTAGGTACGCACTTTCGATTAGAAAGTATTGCGCATTTCATATAGGTCCTTGAGAAAATCTAACCGAAATAGTAATAGTTCAACATAATACGCAAGAAATAATAAATGAAACACAGAACATATGGTGGATGACTAAAGCGCAAAAACAACGAGGTAACTGAATTGCTCAGCTCTTTTCTAGGCGCTAATGAAAATTTACTCTCGTGTAACTCCAAGACAGTTTTATTGGATGATGTAAATATACCCTTGTGTATTACGGAGCCTTCCACCTATCACAAAGCAGCGCGGTTGTAATATTAAGTTGTAATGTCACGAAGCCTTGTAATATAAAGTGTGATGAAAGCAGAAAAGAAGGCTTTTTGTTGAATAAAGTAATATTATAAACACTGTTATTCAGTATTGAAGAATAATTAAGAACAATTCCACGTGAATAGTTCAAAATTTTTCCATTCGGACTCGGCGGTGACTGTTATAAAATTTTATTCTTTCGAAAGTTTAATTCAATGTTGGATGTTATCCATCATTTATTGGCTTCACGTTAAGCCAAATAATGGAGTCCTATAACTGCTGTATTTTAATCAGTTAATAAATAAAATTTGAGCAGCAGATAATATATTTAACTTTTCTAAATCAGGCACGCTTTTTCTTTCTCTTTCTTTCTACTGGTGAGTCGATTATCGAATGATTTATTGATGGGTCGATTTGTACCTCTTTCTTCCTTTTATTTAGAAAATAAATATATCCTTGCAATTTTATACCTTATCTCTCATATTCGTTAGTGTCTCTTGAGTACATTGATACATCCGAAGCTTCTATATAATAAACATCCATCGTAAATATTTAAATGACAATGACACAAATTTCCGTTCGTCAAATGTAGAAATAGTATGATGTGTTATTAGGAACTAATTCATGTTTAGACGGTATTAACTATTCAAATAAATCAAACAGATTAAGAAAAAATCGCTTATGTTTGTATGTAAGGTAAAGGTAAAAAAACACGCAGTAATTACCATGTTGCATGCAATTACAAAAACTTTATTTCTGAATATAAAGACTTGTATATCTAGAAACAGTTATTATTTAACTAGAGTAATTAGATACCTCTAGAGCAGAATGACAACACACCACGAAAGAAGTCCTTGGATGTGAAGCGATGCTTATGGGTGAACTCGATTACATCCTTCAATACTGTCGTGGAACTTTCTTCCCTCATCTTACCGGAATAATTAGTAGTTATGATTTGCAGATATAATCGATGAAAGACAAGTCTTAATTCTATTTATAATAAAAACTTGCAACATAGTTTTCGTGCATGCAAGCAAGGTTTAGATCGATATTTACGACATTCTGTTAAATGGAGTGGACTGTACTGCTCGGCCAAAATATAATAAAAAATCGGAAAATAAAATATTCCGATGTGCCTTCTGGCGAATTCAAACGGAATATATGACGCTTACTGTGAGAAAATTAAGCGATAATTCAAATCAAAATCAGTCAATCATTCAAAAGTATTATCGTCTGTACCTATATAATGGAAACATTGCTAAGGGCAACAACGGATGCCGCATCTATTGTCCATCCATTCTTATACGTGTACATTTTGATGGTTCTGACATTGTTTAGCACCTTATTTTTTCTCTGATCCCTGCATCAGTAAAAGATGATAAGATCCCTGCTTCTTGTCATCAAAGATGACAAGAAGTTCCCAAGTGCTAATGATATTTTTTAACTTGTTCCTTAAACCTATACTCTTGATTTAACTCCTGTTACGTTTCGTTTTTACCCTTATTCCACTGGCGCATTTTGGATGGAAGTTTTCTCGTATGCAACCAATTTACTAACTAACTCATTTCCTCCAGCTATCTTCCTATTACATATTCTAATAATGCAGAATACCAAATAATGCAAAAAACAAATTGCTTTTCACTTTCTTTGGAATTTATATGGCCCACATAGATTCCGTCAGTCTTGGTTTAATCATATATTACTCACCTTTCCATGGAAAAGTTCAGAGAAACTCTAGCAGCTGTTCTCAACATTTATGTGACATAAAGTTTCTCTAAACAAGCTTTCATCTTATGGTTTGCCTTCGGTTTTTTTCTGCGATTAGATGGCCAATTTGACAGAGCCAACTGCAATGGTATAGTTGCCTCTGCCTTCCTCTAATGCTGGTATTCCCCCAAATGTTCCATGCTTTCGCTCATAGATTTTAATGTTTTTCTTCGACTGACTCTAAATCCTATCTATATTTTTGCTGATGGTAGCACACTACATTCTTTACAACAGTTATGGTGCCTTTCTTGTCAACTACAGGACTGGATCACCTGTGCTGATGACGCCAAACTGGTCACGAGAATTTCGCAATCTGACACCGCAATAGCGATCGCCGAACAAATTAGCAGAGGACTGAAAGACCTAACATAATACTTTTCGTCTTAAAATCATCCAAATCAACACGCTAAAATCAGAACAGATTAAAAAAAATCGTGATAATTTTCCTTGTGCCTTTCCGTACTGATTTAAAGTAACACTTTTTAGCAAGCTTGCTTAGTTATTAAAATTTGCTGACATATATATATTCAGGGAATAAAAGAATTTGAATAATAGATCGAGCAACAAACCAATGGAAGATCTTGAGAAAAGCTTAGATACTATTATTAAAAAAATCTTAGTTTTGTTTTTGCATAAATGGCACAATTCTTCGATGAAATTACATGCAAACAATTGTACAAGGAGAAGGAAGACCTACGAGAATGGCCACGCTAAAATATACCTGTTAATGAGATTTATAACGAAAATAAATTTAAAAATATAATAAATAAACGAAAAATGTACTCCACCTAATAACCTTATTTATAGAAAATCTAAACCGAAAGAGTTACTCTTGTTTTCCTCCATCCAGTGCATTCAGTTTGATAAAGTAATTAGTTTTCTTACAATGTTTCTGTATCTTCTTTTAGATTTTATTAGTGGGTCACTATGCAAAACAATAATTTCTCAACTCCTTATTTTTAGATTCTGGAGATAGTCTTTTGCTAAGCAGTAGGGAAAATTTTAATACAATATTTATAGCTGATGACAAAATTCTAAAGAGAATTCAGAAACGTGTTCTGCAAAATCAATTAGTTTAGTAAAGTAAACATATTAAACTGAGGAGAAAAACTGTTGTCCGAGGTAAGATTTTCGACAAACTACGATAACTAATTAATACGTGGGGTAAAATATTAAGTTTGTCTATCAGTAGGTATTAAACGAACCCAACGCATTTTAGAATATATATTTCTAAGTTATAGCTTATAAACTGAAAGAACAGAATTCATGGGATATCTGGTTCCTGGGCAAAACCGACGCTGTAACCCCTCTCGTTATTGGATGAACTACAGCTTGGCAGGTATATAGGTACACTACTTGCACGTAGACGGTAATTCGATGTCAATATGGATAAACGTCGTGAGTTAACCGACTTTGACAGAGGGATGATAGTGGGTGCCCGACGCAAGGGTCACTCTATCGCGGAGGTGGTATAGAAATTGCACTATCCCCTTTCCACAGTATCAAGAGTGTATACGGAATACGCCATTTCCGGAATAACATCTCATCGTGGACAGCGCTGTGGGCAGAGAAAGGTGGTGGATGAACGTAGCCATCGACGTCTGTCTCGCATTGTTTCAGCCAACCGGAGAGCGATGGTGGCGCAAATCACCGCCAGATTCAACGAGGGAGGTGCCAGAAATGTCTCCGCCAAGACCACAAGGCGATCATTAGCCTCAATAGGTTATGGAATCCGCCGACCTACCATAGTCACAGGTGGGAAGGAGCAGCAGTGCGTAGCACACGCTTCTTGATTAGACCGGGGTTCGAGCCCGTCACCACTAAATACGGAGGATGCGGAAAGGTCAGGGAATGACCACCACATATTCCCGCAGCAATATGGCCTTAGTTGCTAATGCTCCTAAAAACCAAATAACAATAAATAACAATAACCATAGTCACATCGATAACACCACGACACAGGACTCTACACCTCAACTGGGCTAAAGAACATCGGCACTCAATCTTGGATGATTGGAGACGGGTCTCCTTGTCCGACCAGTCCCATTTTCAGTTATTTCGAGCGGATGGGAGGGTGCATATCTGGCGGAAACCGCACGAAGCTGTGCATGCACCCGTCATGTCAACAAGAAACTGTTCGGGTGGACTGTCCGTAATGGTCTGGGGCGTGTTCAACTGGCACACGTTGGGTGACTAGAACATGGTTCGAAGAGCATTCCGCAGATTTTACCACCATGCAATGACCTCCCCGTTCACCGGACATGAACCCTGTGGAGAATCTTTAGGACGCTGTGGAAAATCCGTTCGTGCTTTGGATCCTCCACCCAGGAATGCGATGGAATTATGGACAGCGGTGCAGCAAGCATGGATATAAATACAGTGGAATGCTTTCGTGGATATACTGATATCGAATTACCGTCTACGTGAATGCAGTGTACATATATACCTGCCAAGCGGTGGATTCGGCCACTAGCGAGAGGGGTGACAGCGTCGCATTGCCCAGGAATCAGGTATCCCATGAATTCTGTCCTTTCAGTGTAGTCTGTACTCTGATATAGTCCGTGCTGGTAGTACAGTGGTAATAATCACATTCCTTCCCACACCGCATCTTAAAAGCCCGGGTCCAATCCCCAATGACGCGAGAAACTTATATAAGCCTTTTTTCCTCTCCGTGGCTGAGTAAGTCTTCTCAGGCGTGGATATGAAGAGTTGTATACCCCAGAAACTCGGGTTTTTTCATCAGAAAAACAGGCAAATCGACCAGTGAACACATTCAATTTATTGACATATCTACACACGGGTAGACGACTGGGTTTTCAGGTGACCTTAGTATGACACTTTTATTTATTTTTTGTTAGTTGTTAGCGCATCAGCTTCTGTGGCCATAATGCACCTCTCAATTTTTTTTGTATTTTACACTGATCCAAGCCCGAGGCGGGATTCGAACCCGCGACCTTTGGTTTGCCAGGCAGGCACTTTACCCACCTGGCTAGCCCGGTCGGCCTTTTACTTTATACTTTGATATCAAAGCAGCATCCATCTCTATACAGCTATGAAAGAATACAAATATGTACGAATTTTGAATATCTCTGGATTAAGAGTATATGGATATCTTGCATTTCATTACACGAGGATCTTAGTTACTCCATCCTTCCTCCAGAACATCTTGGCAAACAACAAAAGCAACGCTTTCACGTTGGAAGACCACACTGACTAATTTAGATATGCCTACCCAATTATGGAGAATATTAATTACTGTCGCGGGGCTTTGACGGGAGGGGTGGATGAAAGATAAGCTTATCTACGGAGCGACTCGGCTAATTAATGAGGAGAATATCAGGGGACTGTAGTGGCAGAAAGTGCCGTGTATAATGGGGTAAAGGTTAGATGTGAATTAAACCCGCTGAGTTCCAAATTTAGAGTGTAAATGCCCTTCCAGCTGCAACACCAGCAGCGTCACCTTGCCATTTTGATAGCACCTGACTTGGCGAAACAACTTTATTCCAATGATAAATTTCGCACTGGGATTTACACTCGTTTATATCGTTGATCTTTCTCTCACACACGCACACGAAAACACACAGAGGAGATCTACGCCGCATGATTTTATTATAAAAAGAATTTCGCTTTTCTGAACAGCTTATTCGCAGTAGGAATTTTAATTTCAATATTTTTGGATAGTCATGAAAATGATAGGATTAAGCTAACAGGTGCGTAATTCCTTAGATGTGTTACTTTGAGCTAGCACTCCCTGTAAACCAACATATTTGATAAACTTCAACTTTGAATGATCCTTTCTGTAAATTGTTTAGCATAAACAAAATAAATCCTTTTTTTATGAGAAGCAGCTACTAATAAATTATTAAACGTATTACGGCCAAAGACATTTTGTTGCGTTTCTTTTAATTTCAGAATATTTAATTCAAGTAAGGGAACCCACTGTGTGAACCTCCTGTATGTAGGAAAATCTGAACTTCGATAGAAGTCTTTAATGTTTTGAAAATTTGAGCTACATCAAAAGATATGATTATCAATGTAATCATTTTTTTGACAATCCATTCTGATGACGTAATTGAGATCAGTTTATCTTTTGGTACAGAAAAGCTGGAAAAATTCTGCCTCTAAAGGAGTCAGATTGCTCATCCTAATTGAAAGTGCTTGAATCACGAGAATTTTAATCTTAATAAAGGGGAAGTGGAAACAATAGGCCTGGATGGTTGCGCTAACATGAGAATGGTGTAATGGACAATTCAGACAAGACCTTGCACACTTTCGCTTTCTTAATTAAGTGACTTTCAAACATCCGAAAGCTACGGCAGGTGATTTAACTGTATAACTTCTCACTTTCGGGGCGCGAGATGTACCTCTCTGTTACGAGAATTCCCTAACGATGGACCGAGTATCGCAAACAAAGGAGTCCTGAGGAAAGAATCGCACTTACTTGGCTGACTCCCTTCGTGAACGTTAAAGCGGATGATTAACAGCAGCGTGAGACGACGCAAATGGTTGTGCCAGTTATTTATTATCTCAATTCTTCATGCTGTGTGTGCTGCACGCCGGGTTGGTCGCTGCGAAGAGAAAATTACAATTTCTGGTTAATACGAATAAGATTTAATTGACTCTTTCGAAATTAGATCAACATTAAATGGTTCAGCGTTAAAGTTATGACATTTTATCTGGAGAAAAAGAAGGAATTTTAATAGGTGGTTTCAGTTTATGCTGTCGAGGCTTGAACCTTCACCTTCGAGATATCGATGAACGTCTATGGTTGGGTGGTGTGACAGCATAGAGTTAGTCACAGCACGCGATACAGAATGCGGTAATATTCCTGTAAACACCTTGTCTTGTAGTAAACAAAAAATGTATTTATTTAAAAAAATTAAATTCGATAGCAAGCATTTCCACGGCCATAAAATTTAGGAAAGTAAGCATAGTAGATTGTCATAGATTATCAGTGACAAATACAGCAGATGTTTGATGTTATTGGCAGTATATTGGTCCTGAACATGTTTATGGTTATATGTTTTGGACTGCTTATATTTTTTATTTGTAATCGAGCGAGGCTGGGTGAAAGAAACGCCGAGTTTTCATCGGGAGGAAACAGAGTTGAGTCTGCTTGCTGTGAAATTAGTGATATCCTTGTGTGAGTGCCAAACCTTTAATAAAATTAGTGAGATCGTTAGACTTCGGAATCTAGAAAATTCTTTCTTTTTTTTTTTCCTCTTGGACTAGAAAAGAATAAGAAAAATTATTGCTTTGCTAATCCTCTTGGACTAGAAAAGCACTAATTTTTCGATACTGAACAAAAGAAGATCTAAAAGGGTAGGGGGAAGTTTGACTTTGTAATGCGCAGGATCATGGAGTCTAGTTAAGAGAATACTATTAGGAAAAGATTACAGCATCACCTTGATAAGAATGTAAAGAGATCACAGTGCAAATACATGAAAAAAACGTCGAATCATCAATATGTTGAACTAAGTGCGAGAAATCATAAACATTTGGATGCAAAACAACTTTTATGTTATATACCCAGACTCCGTAAACCTTTTGATACTACCCCGACAGGTAATTATCGTATTAATTAGAGAAAATCGGGGTTACAGGGGAAATAGGTGGATCAGGGGCAGGCTTAAGGATACGAGGCAGTGGATTGCCATAAATGAGCATTGCTCAGAATGGACTAGCGTAGCGAGCGGTGCCTCTCAGTGATCGGTGCTGGTTTCCTCTCTTGTTTCTAATCTTCCTTAATGATGTTGATGAGGCAGCGCAGTGGAAGCTGTTAAAGTTTGCCGCTGATGATTTAAAGGTTGAGTGGGCGATTATCGGTCAGATCCAGTTATATTGCCTTTAAAAGGATGTGGAAATTTTAAAAGTATGGTATGAAAAATCAAAATTAAGGTTTACGGCTTATAAATGTAACGTCTTGCAGCCCAAGAACAGAAACCTAAAACGGGGCGGGGGGGGGACGTTAAAGTTTGTGTAGGATGATACGACTTACGAGTGGTGATGCAATGAAATATGAATGCAGTGTAAATAGAAGACCAGGAAGGCTTACTTATCAGGCCTTTGCAAGCAGGATGTCATTATTAATCGTTATAAGACAATGGTGAGACTGAATTTGCCATATGGGATACAGGTCTGGAGGTAGCGCCAGAAACACAAATAGAATTTTTAGTGATGGTTCAAAGAAGAAAAACTAGATTGGTTAGGAACATTACTCGTTGTCCGAAAGAGAAATGGTTTAGGAGGTGCAGACTACATGATTGAGGTGTATAAAAATCCTAAGTGGATGGGTAAGAGTAAAGGAAGCGTAATTTCGCTGATAAAGAGATAAAAGCCGGACGGTACAAATATAAAACGTTAGAGAGGAACTGTAGTTTGTCTCATGACGTTTACAATTTGGCCGAGTGTTGCAGTTCATTGTATTTTATTATCACCTTAATTACAAACTGAGGCGGTACTTTTGATGTGGTTTCAGGGCTGAATTGGAGAGTCGCATATTTGCTTACAGGAAAAGCAGGAGTGACTGGATTTTTTCGAAAATGCAGTAAAATTACCTTTCTTGCATCATTTGGCCATTCTAATACTATACAGCGGAATTATGTATATACACGTTAAGACTACTATTATACATCCAGCGAGTATAGTTGAGCTACTGATATCAGTAGCTCACGGTGGTCTTCCATGGGCTTCCAATTGGAACTCAGCGTCAGCCATTTCGACTCTTGTACATTCTTGCCCATGAACAGTTCTCGAATCGTGTTGAAACAAATAAGGGTCTGCGCAGGGAGAATTGGCACATCTTAGGGTATATGAAATTATCGTCCATTCCCCCCCCCCCCAATCAAAAAAGGTCCTAGGCCGTACTATGAGAAATAGCCACACACCATAACTCTACTTTCGCCGAACCGCATTGTTCGGCTCATTGCACATCCACATAACCCGATTTGAAGGGAATAGGGCGTAGCGAGATTCATCACTCTATAGAACCAACTTCCACTGCTCAATGGATCAATTACGGTGTTCATTGCACAATACAAGGCGAGACGGATTATTGCTGTCGGTGATGTTTGGCTTATGCACTGCCCCTCTCCCATGAAAACAGACTTTGGAACTCCGAACATACTGTGCTCGTATGAGCTCAGTCTCTATTAACCCTTTAATCTCTGCTTGACTCTAGTCTTCGTGTGTTGCTGGACGGTGTTAAAGTCCCATTCCATTTCATATCATAATCGATGGTCGACTTTGGATAGTTTAGGCTGTCAGAAATTGCACGAATCAACAAGTCACTATTGTGACATTTGACAATAACACTTCTCTCGAAATCAGTCAGCTTGTTTCTATGTGTCCTCACGGAACAACTATGCTTTTTGATGTGAAACATCCTTGCCGGCATCTACAAAAATTTCAACTGAGTAAATCTGATTGGTCAGGAAAACATGCAAAACGAAGTGATTGCGTCATCTGCGGGCCTTCAGACGCTTCCCAGGCTCCCACCACTAGTCTTTGCCGAGCACTTGATGCTGCGGTCGAGTCGAGTGTGTTTAGTGTCAAACGGCACCAGGGGTTTCCCCCATCTCCGCGTGCTATACATTGTGGGTGTGAAGCAGAACACTGTCAATGCCAGAGGTTTAAAAGTATATGGATTTTGTATTTGTGTAGTGTCGTGTACCGTTGTTCATCTGGTCATTTAACCGCTGTGCCCCTAATGGGACCCAACGTTGCCCCACTCCGCCCCGTGGAGGCAGACCAGGTACACTACTTAGTTATTTACTCTGGCAGGTCCTGCCACCTAATTTCCTGAGATTTCAGTGGCAAGGACCTATAAAAAAAAACAAACAAAAAAAAAAAAAAAAAACACGCTATAGATAGGGGTCAGCCAAAAACAAAGGGAGTACTAGTTGGGCGATTTGATGTTGTTAAGTTTTTGGATGTAGGGCTCAAACAATTTGGAGTTGATTCAGACACTAGTTGTAAGTTAGAGAAGGGGAGGGAGACTGAAGACTGGGGGGAAAAGACAGAGATACGGGGTCCATAGGGAAGATGACCCCAAGTCAGTGGAGCAGGCCCATGCCCCACCAGAGTGAAAAAGAGGGGTGGCGAGGGGGGACAGCAGGGATGAACTCCCCCTCCCGCCAGGGAGTGGAGGCAAAGGACCACGCAAGGGAGCGTGGCTAGGGAGGCCTAAAGGCAGCAGCTGAGCTGTGCTGGTGTAGGTTCTGTCACTCCTGGGACGAAGGAAGAAAGGAGTGTTTTTTTTTTTTTTTCTTCCTTCTCCTGAGAGGACTGTCATATCCAGGAAGTTTCGTACTTTGATCTTCAATGGGTGGTGTTTGGGTGCCTAACCCGTCTAGCAGTGAAGACAGACTGCGCAAACTCTGTAAAGGCGGCGTAGCGCTGCTCGTCCATTATAATCAGGTGCTCACAATTCCGGGGATTTTCTTGCATTTTAGTGGCAAACCTTAGCCGGAACTCGTCATATTCATGGCAATCATACATCACGTGATCCCACGTTTCTTCATCCCCGCAGTGACACAGCGGAACTTCTTCTATGCCTAGGGATGTTAGCTTTGCTTTAAAGGGTCCGTGGCCTGTCAATAGAAATGTAGTATGGAGGCCTGGTGAGTACCAGGGAGGAGGCTTTGGACTGATGAGGTTCACAGAGGCAATGAACTTTTTCGTTATCAATCCTTTGTTGGTGGTGTCCCATGTCTCTTGCCAGGTCCTGTACATAATTTCAGAGATTCTCTTCCTTTCCTGTTTGGGGTTGTTATCAAGGTTAAGAGTGATGCCTGCTGTTTTGGTGGGAATACCCTTCTTCAATCGTTGATATAATCCTCTTCTTATTACCTCTAGGTGTAGGGGTATACATCCAGCTAGCACCTGCAGAGCTGGGGTGCTTACTGTACGGCACGCCCTTGTTACGGCAAGGAGCATAGAACGCTGTATGGAGTCTAGTTTACGGCGACTTCGGTCGAGGGAGGCCCTAGTACACCATACTGAGGCTCCATAGCAAGCTATTGGCACAAATATGGCATTATAGATGAGGGCCAGAGCCCGGCGCTTAAGGCCCCAGTGTGCACGGCTTATACGGATGATCATGGCTGAGTATTTTTTTTATTTTCTGTGACATATATTTCAAGTGAGGATGGAAATTTAGCTTCATATCTAAGACGATTCCTAAATACTTGATTTCTGGGTATAATTTTATGGAGGTGTTGTCAATTTTGATAACCGGTGGTCTTCGTAGTTGGAGCGTTCCCTTGAGCAATATAGATTTGGTTTTCTCTCCCGAGATCTTTAGTCGGTGAATGGCTGTCCAATCCTGGAGCTTAGTTAGTGCACAATTTGCTCTCTCCTCTAAATCAGCTCGTGTCACCATGCACCACCAAAACCAAATCGTCAGCAAACGCAAGGGGTGAGTCATCTCCAAGTCCATCCCAAGGAACTCGTCCGGGACGATGGACCAAAAGAAAGGCCCCAGGACCGAGCCCTGGGGACAGCCTCGGGAGACCTGGCTAGTGACAGACTTGTACCTGGTACTAACATGGACAGTGCGGTGTCTCAGGTACTCCTTGACACAGCTATAAAGGTTGAGTGGTGCTTTGGCTTGTCGGAGTCTTCTGAGAATACTTGGTCACCACAGCCGATCAAACGCTCCAGCAAAGTCAACTGTGATGGCTAGCACATACTTGCTTGAGTGCTTGAAACAGTAGATATTAATTTAAGAAGAGCATCTTCAGTGCTGCAACCAGCTTTGAAACCGTACTGAAGTGGAGAAATGAGGTTTTCTTTAGAGTAGCATTTTGACAACCTGCTGAGGAGAAGCCTTTCCAGAAGTTTGCATAGGACTGGCAAGAGAGCAATTGGCCTGTACGATTTTGGCTCTTCAGGTGCTGCGGTAGTGTGATTAGAGCGCGTGGCGCATATTTTTCATGACCGGTACGATATCTCCAGTTTTAGTGAACCGACTTACAAATTTCAAACGCCATTCGTTTGAATTGCGTCCAACTGGTCAAGTCAAGTGCAGAGCGTTCTTGAGAGTATCTAGCAAGACTGAAAGCGACAAGACATAAGAAAATAAAGACAAAGGTAGCAATGAGTGCGCGAGAACGAAAAAGACAAACAACGCTTGTTTGTCTTTCAACGAAATCAAGCATTGGATTTAGCAGTGCCTTCAACCAACAATGTTAAATGATCAAGCTCATTACGCCGACTGCTATTTATATAAGAATGCACATTGAATCCGATTTCATTGGCACTCAGAGTCAAGAACACTGTAGGTTTACTGAGGTGTATAATCATAGCAAATCCCCTCTACGTGGGCACCCGTACGTGTTGAAGGGACGTCCCAGTGATGCTGCTGGCCTTCCAGATTGGCATCACTGAGATCTAACGTCCATACCTTGGTTCCAGGGTTACATCATTGGAATCAAGCGTGTGCAGCTGAGTGCCGCGACCCGTGGAAACTCGGAACGGAGGATCCTGGTGATTGAGGAGCCCAGCCTTAAACGCCATTTTTGCCCCTGCTTCGACAAGGAGGGTGGTCCCGGACCGACCCGACTGGGATCAATCGGCGGTTGGTTCTTACTGCCAGGGTCGACTGCGTTCAAATAAGTCTCCCTCCCTTTGGTCCTGGGACGGGATCAAGGCTTATTAGAAACGTGGGTATGGTGCTCCTAAGCAAACTTGGCGTCCCATTCGTGTAGGCAGTACCTGCTAGTTCACGAGTGGGCGTTACCTCGTAGGGCTCAGTGGTGGGTGAGGTATTTTGCAGGCATTGGAAATTTTTATCTTACTCCTATGAGTAATATAAATCCTACTTCTCCTGGAGCCCCAACAAGGCACCTAATCGATCAGATGAGAATGACACCAATTCTGTTAAAAGAGCCAGAACTGAGGATAAAACACCATCTGTGATATGGTGTTTCACATTAATGATAATGAGTGAAACCATATCTCATTCTCCATTCCACCGGAGAGCAGTCAATCGGGAAAATGTCACCCTCCTTTATCCAGAAAAGATTAGAAGCGATGGCAAAATCGCCGAAATCTGCAAAACGGCTGCGTTCTAGAGATATTTTAGTCGAAGCATCAAATACAAAGAATGCTGAAAAAAAATCTTGAAAGCCACATCTATAGGGGGGATACCTATCATCGTAAACTTCCCACAAAACTCTGAACTCGTTACGTGGTGTCATATCAGAGTGGGATCTTCTTCACGTTTCTGAAGAAATGTGCTCTGAATTGAAAGAACAAGGAATGACAGCTGTCAAGCGAATATCCATGCGAAAGGATGGGAATCTCGTCCCTACCCGAGTTCTCATCCTTATCTTTAACACTCCACGGCCTCCAAGTGCCATCAAGGTAGGCTCTCTAAACTGCCCAGTGAGGATGTATGTACCAAACCCACTGAGGTGTTTTAGATGTCAAAAGCATGACCACTCACAAACAGCTTGTCGTGGTAACCCTGCCTGTGCTCAATGTGGTTGTAAAGATCAAGAGAGCAAGGAATGTCTAGCTACTAAGCCAAACTGTACTAACTGCCAAGGAGAGCACCCTGCATACTCTCGAGCATGCCAGAAGTGGAAGACGAAAAAGAGATTCAAAAACTAAAAACAGAGCTGAACATTTCAAGAGGCCAGAAAAGGCATCCAACCTATAAAATAGCAGCAAGCTCTCATACGCCCAGAAAGTTTCTGGCAAGAGTACTATCAGGACCCAAACTGATTTGACTGTTCCCTCAGAGACTCATTCACTCCCATTGGTCGCTATTTATTAAATTCATAAAAGCTCACCCAAAAATCGCAGTCAGCTGCCACTCCAATATCGATACCTCCCAGTGCTCCAGAATTACAAAAAGCGAGCACTAAATTAACATTACAAAAAACTGAACCGCCTACGTCAGGACAAGAAAAAATGGATGTCGAAACCAAGGAGGTGCATGACGATTCAGTCTTTCTTGCCCAAAAAAGATAAATGGAAGACTGGCAAAAGTAAGCCTTCAGTACCTCGGAAGCCGCCTTATTAACCCACCAAGCCAAAATAATGGCTAAATTCCTAAAATGGAATTGTCGTGGATTCCGGCGAAATACTGTGACGACATCAAAGCCCTCCTGCAAAAGCACTAGCCAGTTTGCTTTTGCTTGCAGGAGACTTACTTAAAGGCAAATGATGACCCCCACCATGCATAACCTTACAATTTTTCGTAAGGATAGAATTGCAGATGGTCTTGCTCACGGAGGAGTGGCTATCTTTGTGGTAACCAGGCCCAATTTAGCCCTTGCTACTTACAACCAACATAGAGGCTGTTGCAAGTCGCCTTAGAGTGGGATTTTTATTAATTGTCTGCTTTATTTATTTGCCACCTGGGACGGATATCTCACAGGAAGACCTTGATGATCTTGTAACGCAGTTGCCTCTCCCTTTCTTACTTCTCGGGGATTTTAATGGACATAACACCCTGTGGGGGTAGTGCTAGCAACAGTAGAAGGGGTCGGGTCATAGAGCATATGCTAAATGACAATGACGACTTTCTAAAGGTGGGAACCAACATATTCTTCCATATGCCTACCCATACATTTTCTGCTATTGACCTGTCCATCTGCACCCCTTCTCCACTCCCTTCACTCACTTGGGAAGTGGAGGAGAACCCATATGGAAGTGATAACTTTCCTGCGATAACCTGCTTACACAGCGGGAGACAGTGCCTTCCTTTCAGATTACCACGGTGGAAGACTGATCAGGGTGACTGGAATGCCTTTCAACACCAGGCAAATTTTGACCTTGCAGTCAGTCAGGAGCCTATCAATGATGCTGTCACGTACATCACAGAAAATATCGTCCATGCAGATACCAATGCCATTCCGAAAACGTCTGCCCGGTTTCCACCTTTTCCGAAACCATGGGTGGAATTCACAATGCACACCGGCAATAAGGCTCAAAACAAAGCTTGAGGGATATTCCGCCGATATTCTACCACTGTTAATCTAATAACCTTTAAACGTGCACGAGCCAAAGCACGCTACATTTGCCGTCAGAGTCAAAAGGAATCATGGATCCGTTTTACATCATCTATTACCCAGTCTACCAGCACTAAGGTGGTCTGGGATAAAATCCGGAAAATGAAGGGAAAATGTACATCTCACTCTTCATCGATCCTACAATATAATGGATGCATTCTCGAACATATCTGGGATATCTTCATATTCCCCAGAGTTCCCGGTCCTGAAACATAAAGGCCTTTGTCCCTACAACATACCTTTACTCTGCAGGAACTAAATAGAGCTCTCTATCTTTCCAAGGCAAGTGCTGTTGGACCAGATGGTATTCATTATGAAATGCTTAAACACCTTTCACCAACATCTATGGATTGCCTGCTTGTTCTGTATAACAGAATCTATATTAAGGAGTAATTTCGGATTTCTGGCGTATGGCCTGGCATTCTTGCCTTTGCAAAGCCAGGAAAGGATCCTAAATTCCCTACCAATTACCGTCCTAAAGCTCTGACTAGCTGTCTGTGCAAAATCCTGGAGAGAATGGTTAATATTCGTTGAATGTGGTATTTAAAATCGAAAGATCTTCTCTCCAGCATCCATTGCGGCTTCCGAAAAACCAGTTTAACTCTTGATCATTTAATTAGACTGGAAACATTCATCCGGGATGCTTTCCGAAAACGAGAACATTTGGTGTCGATATTCTTTGACATGGAGAAAACGTATGACACAACTTGGAGATTCGGCATCTTAAAAGATTTGCATAGCCTAGGGCTTAGAGGACATCTCCCTATTTTATTAAAAACTTTTTGGCCAACCGGTCTTTCCAAGTTCGTGTGGGATCCTCACTCTCTCGCTCCTTTTGACAAGAGGAGGGAGTACCACAAGGCTCAGTATTAAATGTCACGCTTTTTGCTATCAAAGTAAATTCCATCACAGAACAGCTTCCTCCAACTCTAAACAACGCCCTCTATGTTGATGACTTTAGCATATTTTGTCAGTCATGCAACATGAGCGTTATTGAAAGACAACTGCAACAAGCCATTAATCGCCTTAATTCCTGGGCACTTGCTAACGGATTCAGGTTCTCGCCGCAGAAGACCGTTTGCGTACACTTTTGTCGTATGCATAATCTTCATCCTGAACCTGAATTAAGGCTCAGACAAAATGCTATTCAAACCAGACACAAAATTCTTGGGACTGGTATTTGATAAAAGGTTGACCTTTCTAGAACATATTCGTAAACTCTATACAGAGTGCACGAGAGGTCTAAAAATTCTTCGCTCTCTCTCTCTCCTCTACGCGCTGGGGAGCAGAACGGTGCACTTTACTACATATCTATCGTGCACTTGTACGATCCAAACTAGATTACGGGTCCCAGATATACTTCTCAACCAGAGACAGTGTCCTTCGATGGCTGGACCATGTCCACCATCAGGCTTCCATATCGTTACTGGAGCTTTTCGAACATCTCCTGTCCAGAGCTATTACGTCAAAGCGAACGAACCACAGTTATCGCTTCGACGTAAGCAGTTGTCTTTAAAGTATGCTTTAAAACTGAAATCCCTGCCAGACCATCCTACGTGGACATCAATTTTTGAGCCACGTTGCGAAAAATTATACAATGCCCGTCAGACTGCCAACCGACCTTTTGGTATTCGTGTCCAAGAGCTACTCATAGAGTTTAACATCATGGTAGACAAGGTTGTACAAACACCAAAGCAAACTCTTTTACCCTGACATGCTATCCCATCATGCGACTTTTCCCTTAAGAACTGGGTAAAGTCTGAGACTCCATCTGTCTACCAGCAGCTCTATTCAGCACACCGAGCTGAGCACTCCGACTTCCTGCCAGTTAACACAGACGGCTCGAAGTCGGCATCGTGTGTAGGATCTGCTGTTGTCTTTCCAGACACTATAATATCTCAGCAGATTCTTCCTAAATTCAGCCTCTACACTGCAGAAATGCATGCTATAGCATGTGGCTCTGCAGTGATCCAACGCTAACTCTATAAAGTTAGCCTTGGATCACATTCGAACTTGTCAATACCAAAAGTCAATTATATATTCTGATTCTTTCAGTGTATTACAGGCTTTAACATCTTTGAGACAACTCCATCCAGTTCTCTGTCGGGTTCAGCAGAAGATACATACATTTGGCTGACACTGCAGCCAAATCATCTACCACTAACAGTCTTTGCTTGTCAGTCCCCTATACAGACTACAGGTAAATAATAATACACAACAATATACACTGAGTGATCACTGAATTATGACCACCCGTGTGAAAATTGTATGCGACCCGTTGACCACGTGAGGTACGAGAGTGCGCAGTTAGTCGATCTACGTAGCACATATAATGTGTCAGTGGTTCAGTAGGTAGTAAAATCCGAGTGTGACCGGTGAAAGGAAGGATTTATAGGACTTTGATAAAGGACAGATTGTGGGTGCTCGACGAGCTGGTGCCTTGATTTCCCAAATGGCTGAACTGGTGGGGTGTTCGACAGCCGCCGTAGTTAGTGTACTAGGACTGCTACAGGCGCAGCACTGCTGAAGAGTTGGCTACCCAATACAACATGGGCCAACCCGGAACAATATCTGGCATGACCATGCGTGGCACGCTCGCACGTATGGGCTATACCAGAAGACGATCCCTACGGCATCCTCTCCTAACCAAGGTTCATCGGCGTAAAAGACTCGCCTGGTGCAAAGAGCATGGAAGTTGTACGTTAGAAGGCTGGAAGAAGGTGTGCTGGTTGGATGAGCCACGTTATTTACTCCACACCGTGGATGGTCGTGTACGGATTTGGCGTCAGCAACATGAGGCCCTTGATCCATCATGCATGGTGTCAAAAGTGCAGGCCGTTGGAGGCGGTTGTATGGTGTGGGGCATATTTCACTGGCAGGAACTTGGACCCTTGGTGCATAGGGAACAACGTATCAGTAGTCTCCGCTGTCGTCAACTGCTTGCTGACTGTGTACACCCCGCTATGTTACACTTTTCCCGAATGGTGATGGTGTCTTCCAAGATGACAATGAGCCGAGCCATCGGGCACTTGTGCAGGAATGGTTTGAGGAACACATTTCCGAATTCCAGCATATCGTTTGGCCTCCGAACTTCCCCCGATATCAATCCCATAGAGCACTTGTGGGACACCATGGGAAGGCATATCAGGCGACTGGATACATCAATCACCTCCATAACTGCATTGCTGATCGAATTAGACACACCTTGGTTGGCCATACCTCCCGAACGCTTCCGACATCTTGTTGAATCAATGCCACGCCGGATAGCTGCTGTACTGAGGGAAAAGGAGGACCTACGAAGTACATAAGTGGTCATAATTCAGTGATCACTCAGTGATTCCTAATGGCAAGAACGATGGCATAAGGAGAGAACATATAAATTATACAAGATAAAGCCTGTAATAGAAACCAGGCAGTCAAGTCTGCGCAGGAATCGTTAGCGAGGAAGTTGTTCTTGCTCGACTCCGCATATATGACACAGTCAACTAACACATTCGTTTCTGCTGAGGAAAGATGACCCTCCTATGTGCGAGTCTTGCGACACCATTTTATCAATAAAGCATACTTTAATAGATTGGGTTAATTTTATTCATGTTCGCATATATATTTTGTTGATTTTCCTCATCCGGCTGGGCCTTATACACTCCGTCAGATTTTGAGGCAACGACCATCTGTCAGCAGTTTTTACAAGCTATTAATATAAACACATCTAAATTGGATAATTTACTTTAAACATATAGTGCTTTATATATATATATATATATATATATATATATATATATATATATATATATATATATATATATATATCAGTTTGACGCGGTAACCTTTTTAAAGGTTACCAGAATTTATTTTTGTTGATATTTTAATCTTTTCTTGGCGCAGTATAACCGCAGTCGTTTTTTCACCAATAAAATCATAACCAAACCAAATCATAGCAAATAGATGGCGCTTACGTTGAGCCCAATAGTAGGTCGAGTTTGGAATTATCTTAGGAAGGCCAACGAATTGTCCTTTGAAAGGTCGGTGGTCAAATTCGCTGCAACCACAAGTATACGTCTCTTACTTTAGCTCTCATAAATCTATTGTATTCTGTTTTCCAGTTGGAATTATGGAAATTTGCGAATGGTCAATAAAATATTTACAATACAAAAGCTCTTATTTCGTAATCAATTTATACAAATCAAAATACCTAAAAATAAACGCGAATGATGTTTCAAATAAACCATCTATCGCGCGTGCTCGGCACACGCTCCCATTTTTTCCCTTGTGGCGTATTAACAGTTCTTTAAGCAAAATTTCTGAAATTCTTATAACCGATCAATTGTTTTTAATACCGAGTGCAGCAAAAAAAAAAAAAAAATAAATAAAAATAAATAAATAGCAGTTGTAAAAACTCAAAATCCCATTGAAATGTGAGTGCCTCCGTAGCCAGGTGGGAAGGAGCAGTAGTGCGTAGCACACGCTTCTTGATTAGACCTGGGTTCGAGCCCGTCACCACCAAATACGGAGGATGCGCAAAGGTCAGGGAATGACCACCGCATATTCCCGGAGCAATATGGCATTTGGCAACAATATGGCAACAACAAACCATTGAAATGTTTCGTTGAATAAATTATGAACGTGTCAACTAAAAGTAGAAAGAAATTTCGCTTTTAAAGGCGGCATCTTCTCGGTTACATCCTTCTCAGCGCATATTGCCCATTATTTAGTGCAGTATTGATGCTTCAATTCTGAGTTTAAGCTCAGAAAAATGAACAATCGACGTAGACTTTGTTTTTCAAATAGCCGCGTATGACATTCTATTTATTTACTGTAAAACTGACGGAGATGATTTTGTTTTCTGAATTTTTCTTACCCGATTAATTTAAAATGAGATATACTTTCAGCTGTTCGGGATATTTGAAAATTCTTTGATAGAATTCTTTATTAAAGTCAATCTTGACGATAACTACAATTTTGATAACCATGCAGTACATAGATGCACCACACGAAAACTACCTCTACAGGGGATTCCGTACGATCTTTTTAAAGTGAATTTATAGGAACAGCATCGTATTTACTGTAAAGCTTCCATCACAGGAACAGTTATAAAAAAAAAAAAAAAAAAAATGGAAGCGGATTACATACATAATAGAGTCGGGAAGAATATAGAAGATACAGGTAACATGGTATTGCAATAATCTTTGTAATATGTTGCTGAGAGAAATTCTCAGTACTGGAAACCGATTGATCAGGGGGTTTTATTACTATTATTTTTCTTCATTTCTGTTGTCGTCCACCGAAATAGAAAGATCCCTTTTATATGTTAGGAAATTTAGGGGCTTCACCGCCAACAACAGAACAACTTCAGTAGCCTATGCTGCTTACTCTTCAGGCCCTATCGCCTATCAAATACCACACTCAGGAATAAAAGTCTCTATTGTAGCAATGTGTCTCCCCCCCCCCCCCCGGCGCCTCCGTAGCCAGGTGGGAAGGAGCAGCAGTGCGTAGCACACGCTTCTTGATTAGACCGGGGTTCGAGCCCGTCACCACCAAATACGGAGGATGCGGAAAGGTCATTCAGGGAATGACCACCGCATATCCCGGAGCAATATGGCCTTAGTTGCTAATGCTCCTAAAAAAAAACCAAACCCCCCCCCCCCCCCAAAAAAGATAATTTCCTAAGAATATCGAAAAAGATCGCAGCTGCTCTTACAAATGTATAGTATTATTTCTAAAGAAGGGGAAAGGAGATAAGGTATCAGAACAATCTAAAATATTTTTAGGATCAAAAAAGTATATAAAGCCAAGCGTGTATGTGACTTTCCTTTTCCAGTTAATGCACGAACTTAGAAACAGTTTCCTTTATGTGCATAGATTTCTGTTAGATGGAATTTGTGTGTAATAACTGGGCCAAAAATTTCCCCAGGGACAAACCCAACTTACTAAATTTGATGATCCAAGTTTTGCTTCTTGAGTAATACTTCGTATATATATATGTATAAACTATGAAACTAAAGTAAAATGTATGTCAGTAGTATGGCAAACCAATCGAGCGAAATAATTATTAAACCCATAAAATAATACATAAGAAAAGAGAAAAAAAGGAGGAAGACGTAATGAAGAAGAGGGTATTGTAGAAGGAATGCTCCTAATACAATTTAGAATTTGGAAGTCAAATACTAAGCAATATGAAAGCCAATTATAAAGAAATTTAATGGAGCCCCTGACAGCACCAGTGTCCGAATTGTGTGAAATATCACCAAATTATAAACGTGTACTACGGACAATGTATTATTTTATGGGTTTAGTAATTTCGCTCGATTGGTTTGCCATAACTACTGGCATACATTTTACTTTATCTTCATAGTTTGTATTACGCAACATTTAGTGGAATGTGCATATTTTCTGCCACTGATGTTTGCTTTACTATTTTCACAGCTATTTTGTTTTTACTTATTATATATATATATATATATATATATATATATATATATTTTTTTTTTTTTTTTTTGTGGTGGAACCTCAGGTGCCGATAGCTTTGGACTGACGTAGCTGAGTCAGTGCTAGAATGCAGTAATATAAGTGTTTAGGTTCACTGTGGTTCCAGCTGAAGTGACTGCTCAATATTATTGATTGTTCATTGTCAAAAGTTGCTGCAAACGCTTCTGATCTATGTGGTCGTGGCGGAGTATAACCAGAACATTTGGGGGGAACAAGCGATTTCGATCGTTCCTCAACGTTCTCTCTCTCTACAAATAAAAAATATAAATATATTTATAATGTAATTATTATATTATATAATAATAATAATTATTATTATTATATGTATAATTGATCATCTTGTGATATTTCACCTGCGTCCCGGTGGTTGGGAGGTAAAGCTAAACGCAGGGCTAAAAGGAGCAAATATGGATTACGAAAATTTTCCTCACACTAAGACTACGAATCCAACTTCCATGGATTGGCATCAATGTGGTGACGATATTTCCAACCAAATGACACTGAAGAAGGATGCTCCCCGAACAGAACGTCCAACGTTTCAGTTTTTAATTCGATAACAACCATTCCATACAAATTACCAGAATCATCTAGAAATAAGTGGAGAGTGCAGCTGGTTTTTCCCGAGTTTGGACTAACACGTGGCTTAAATATGGCCACATGTTGGTCCAAACCACCAGTCACTGAGTGTCTTCTGAAACTCAACATATTTGATGGAGTGCCAGTCCAGGTGTCACTTCGTGTTACACTCAGTACCTCCCAAAAGGTGTCATTTCGTCTAATGAATGATTTGAAGGAGGAAACTGCCAGAAAGAAATGAACAGAAAGAATTATGCTAAAGAAATGAACAGAAAGAATTATGCTAAAGAAGGAGCGCGAGCTTATTCCCAATGTGCCGACATTTAGTACTCATTCTTATTAAAAGCGGGATATTTTAACTGCCTTTTTCGTCCACATGTTTCAAATCCAAAGATGTTATAGTGACAGAAATTTGAACACATTCGAACGGTCTGCCGAGGCGGCTGTGCATTGCAAATCCAAGGAACATGCTGATGTTTACTATAACGCCCACTCTTTTTTTATCTCAACTTCAAAGGCAGCTATTCAGCCTTTCGTTAAACTTTCGAAAACAACCAGAGATGCAAGAGAGATAAAGAAAATCTCATACCAGAAGCGAAAAACCAGTTAACGAAACAAATGGCAAAACGTAATAAACCCTTACGAGGGTTTGTTATGCCATAATGGCCACTGCCATAATGGCTACGCTCGATGGCTTTTATACTTAGATATAATACGTTAAGCATTTTATTTCACTTATTATTTCACTTTACACAAGTATAAAATGAAATAAATTAAAATACTCTTTACATGTGATATTAGTATTCTGAAGGTGCAATTATCTATTTACTAGTTGAGGGTAACACCTGACCCTCTTATTAACAGAATATTCCGTAATTGGACTATAGCAATTTCCATAAAACCACGAAAGGCCATCTCCTCCTTTTCTCTGCAATTAAAGAAAAGTCGGATTACATGATTAGAAATTGCCCGTTTGGTATCATCAGGCGCGTTTAGTGCCTCACTGATAAAAGAACGGCAAATGTACACTGTGTCTGCTACATCGCATAAGCTGCACCTCGAAGTCATTGGACAATAGTGCGTAGAAGCATCGAGGTAAAAATGTCTTTTTTGTGTTCTCTTCTAGACTTCCGTAGTTAAGCCATTTCCTTCCCAGACGTACTTGAAGTAACAGAAGTGATATTTCTGATACTTCTACTAACTACTAATATTACCTTCCGTTTTCATTTTATTCCCGAGTTGAGTTTTTAAGTATTTAACCGGACAAAGTTTAACTGTTTTTCAAATTTCACTCACTTTCTACGAACAGTTTTCGATAATATTACTCGGTGACGAATAATTATCTCTTACACTGGTATTTACGAATTCTCGATGGAAGAGAGAATACTTTGAGTAAATTCCAATACAACAAAAAATACGCAGATAGAAATAATGTGAGCACAACTAACTGAAATCTCGATAGCAATGAATGGTTCGAATATATTCAGGAGGGACAACTATGGAGTGCTCAACTTTGAACCAGCCTGATTAACTAAGATTTCCGAATAATATTTTAATCACCAGGTGTATACTTATGAGAATTTTCGACTTGATCTCTTCTGGAAATAGTTCTAGTCGTGATGAAATTCCAATATTCATAAATAAAATAGGCCATCCTTTCATAAGTTATTAGCAGCATACTTCCTATAATGTTGCTCATCACTTCAAAAATACTTCCTATAATGTTGCACATCTAAGTAAAGGCTTTCACTTGTGTTGAAAAATCACTCCCCTCATGAAGAAACCATTTAACCAGAATACTTAAGCTATAATCTGCACATAAATAAGAATGCCACATTGAATCAACACAACCTGGAACTGTTTTCTAAGAATACCAATACTTATTCTTGGATGACTACATATTGTATCTCATAACAGTAATTTTTCTTCAGAACGTAGGCTATTCTGATCCTCTCCAACACTTTAGACGTTCTTCTCGTCGACAAAATGAAACCTAGAGCTGGAGGTTTCAGGAATGAGACGCACATAGTTGTCAAAAATTCACGCAATATTTTTACACGTTCTCTGCAGGAGATCCGAATCGAAACAGTAATTGTCTGTAAAGTTTAACAAGCATATTAAACAGAAGACATTTTCAATAAGTTTTTTTCACGATAGGTTTTGTTAAATGCGGAAAGGGCAGTATTTTTTGATGTATGGCCCACCACACTACATCATTAATAGTCAATTCGTCTTCCAACATTGATGCACAAGATATCGGTATTAAACAAGGTACCCACCGATGAGACCAGCAAGCGATAACAACCCTGGGAGGAAAATATACGATTATCCAAAAAATAAATTATACATCAACATGTGCTAGATAATTTGAAATTTTAATCCTTCCTTTTATCGTGTTTCCAAAGTAATACAACTTCGGTACCACCTTTATCAGATATGCATTGTTCATCAAAAGCGTCAGAATGAAAGCGTTGAGCAAATCCTTGACTGGTACACTTTACAGAAACCTGCCCGGAATATATTCACAAAGTTCCAACCACCTGTTAAAAAATTTACAGAGCCTTTTAGCTGTGCCATAATAATATTATTTGGAGGAGTGCCAGGTCATCAAATATTCATATAAAAATATCCTTTTGTGTAGAATAATACGCTGTAAATGAATATTTCACTTCCCTTTCTCAAGGGAAGTGAAATTTTCGGCAGTATCTTACAGGAAGTTTTGAGCAGGCGATTTTATCGAATCCAATGATTTCCGGTTTAAAGTACTAAAGTTGAATATCTTGTTATTAGAAAATTTTATGTGTAAAAGTATCCGCTTGTATTTGTCTCGTTCCAGGAAACGAATTTATTCCAAATAAGAAAACAGAATTGCTGCCAGTCAACCAAGAACGAACTTAGTTTAATAGCGTTTAATCGTCTGAGTTTTTTAGCCAGAAAAAGAGGCAGAACGACTATTGCCTATCCCCAATTATAGACCTCAGTACGGTGCTAATTTTTGAGAGAATTTTTATAATAGAAATGATAAGGTAACACTATCTCACATTGTTAGTCAGTTGTTTAAGCAATAAAAAAGAAGCAGACACAAAGATTATCCAATATATAACTCAAACTTGCATATTTGATGGCGCTCTATACGTAAAATTTACATTCCATGGATGTTTGCTTGATAATTAGCTGATATTAATCTAAAAATATGAATTCGTCGTAGGAATTTATTTCATGCTGACCGTGTGTCCAACTCCTCTTGTATACAGATTCTTAGAAGTATACTTGCTTAAACCAAACGTATTATTGTATGTTTTCCCTCATCCTGAAGAGGCCTGACATCGCGGTAAAGTGCAAACATGGAAATTCAGCTCAAATACGCAAAAGTAACTTCAACCGGAAAAACCCTTAGAGGAGTAGCTAATCAGCAATGTTTTTCTGAGCACGAAGAGTAGCATATCTCATATACGGTGATTTGTAACACTAAATTATGGAAAAAAAGCAACCGGCGGCTCCACGATTACCTCTCTTGGCTTCTAACACTATGGAAGAGAAGGCCTGGTAAGTGACCTTGAGCACCAGTTGTTTTTCTCCCTGATATTATTGCCTGTCTGAGCGGGTAGCACAGTGATATCGTCACCGCCCTCCCCACACCTGGTGGGAAAGGCCCCGGTTCGAATCCCTTCGATGACGCGAGGGCATTTTATAGGCTTTTTTTTCACTCCGTGGTTGAGTTAGTCGGTTTCAGGCGTAGATAGCAAGGCTTTCTCCCCGTGGAAACTCAATTTTATCGCCCAGCAAATCGACTAGAGAACACACAAAATACACATGGGTAGATGAAATAACTTTCCTGGTTCCATAATGTAATTTTTTTTTGTTATAATTGCCTTCATTTTGATAAATCCTAATGAAGGATAGAAAGACCTGAACCTCTGGAGTCTCACCCTACCCCACCCTCTTTAGTGCTTTCAGATAGTGTTTCAGAAATAATGTAAAAACACTCCTACATGAAGGGTATTATTCTTACATACTCGGAGTATACTAACAAATAGACACTTAACAAACCTTTGGTACACATCGCTTTTCCGCGCAGTCGCCACAAATGTTTAAACATTTGTCTCACCTGACACTAAGGTATCTTTTGACGTTAAAAACTGTTTTACTGGCGTTATTCCAAAACTATTGTAGCGAAAAACCGTCATGCGAAAAGCGTTACGGAAGTGACGTCATCTTCAGCGTCCTCCAGAAACGAATTATTGTAACTTGTATTGTTGGAATCATGCTTGTATGATGCAACAATAATTTATTTATCTTCTACTGGACCAAATTTAATGAAATTTTGCGTGGTGCTTCATCTTAGCTCTATACTAGAGGAAAAACTTTCAAACTTGTGAAAACTGTAGTAGTTTTTCCAGGATAATGGAAAATATGAGCTTGTGATCAAGGACATTTTCTCACGTAATAAAGGGGATAATGCGGACGTCTAGCATATCGTTGGAAAGCTAAGGAATTTAGAAACAGAAATATTAAGGTTTTAAGATACAAAAAACTTTCGAAAACTGGGAAATGCGTTAATTGGAAAACGCATCTGGTTTCAAGTCACGTGGTGTTTTCAGATTTAATGTAATTTTTTTCTTTATAATTAAATTCTGAGGCTGGAAAAGAGTTGTGCACATTTATGAAAACATTCTTCAACTTGGACACGTCATCAGATATTTCGATAAATACTACACGTAATGGAACAACTAAAGATGGTGTATTTAGTCGTGAACTCTTCAATATAAAAATTATATATCCTGCTTTAGTCATCAGAGACCAATACTTTTAGTAACCGATATGTAATTATTATTAACGAAATAAAAACATTGTTATATTATTATCCATGAATTTTATTTTATAATATCTGAAAATTAAAACATTTTTAACGCCTGCCGATGACTTAAATGTAAAACACGTTAAATATGCCAGCGGCAGGATACATCATGTACCTGGTACAGAATTATCATACTTTCAGTATCAAGCGCCCTAGCCAGAAAACTGCATCATGATGCACGTCGCCATCGATTTCAAATCGCTTTCCAGCCAGTGTACTTATCCAGGGGCCCGAAGAGGTGGGAATGTGCGGCAGGTAATCCACAACGTACCAGTTGTAACAACTCGCAGATGCAATAATCGATGTGAGGCTTTGCTTTAGTGCAACTAAGCTGATTGCAATGAATGGCCATCACAACCAGTGTGTGACGATAGCTTTAAGGAAATCAACAAGAAGCCCACCATTATGGCACTAAAATACTGCTGCCACGCCATCAGCGATCTTCATTGCTGATGATGTTACTCGAAACTTCTTTTCGGCTGAGGAACAGGATGGATGTTTCCATGTCACGAATACTTATTTTCGTTTCTAGCGTTGTGTTATGTGATATACCCATGTTTAGGTCCCTATAAAAATGCGTGAACTTCAGAAACTACTTGCTTACATTAGAAAATTCTTCAAAATCCCCCCAGACCCATTCTAAGCCTTATGATCGATTGAGTTGCTTTGACACCCACAGCTCAAAAACTTTTCTGTAATCTAGAAGATCATAAACAATGCTGCACGCAATACCCAACAAGATGTTAAGTTCTTTGGCAGTCACTCAATTTAAGGCATCTCTGCAACAGACATTGTCATCCATGGTGCTTTTGCGTCCGGGTTACTGCTTTGAATATAGGTTCTGCCTTCAGTAAAGGTATTTTAGCAGACCTGTGTCCATGATATGGCATTTAGTCCGTACACATGCATCAATTCGCAATGAATTTCCACTATTCTGGTTCCCTTAACATACAGAAACCTGATTATTCTACCATGTGCTCTATATTTGACATTGTTTTCACTAGTCCTGCCATTTTGCAAATGGTGTGGCGATACGATAAGCATGTGGTGCAACCTCGCAGGCGTATGAAAAGACACTGTAGGAGCTTCCTTTTTGAGGTCAAACCGCCTGCACGTATTTTCTGCGTTATCTTATTTTTTGAAACACCTCAGTAAAACCAACAGTCCTTTCATGAACAATGCTAGGGATCGGATTTCTCTCTAACTAATCAAACTAAGGAACAGTGACTAATTAATTGACACAGCACTTTAAATTTTTGAACTCAGACTGTTTCTCAGTCACACCAACACCTCCTTGCCTGGATAAATACTTGTATCACACACCGCCAATTTTTAAAGGTCTAAGTTCTGAACACAAAAATGAAGAATTTTCTGAGACCTTGTCAGTCGAGGCGGTGTTGAGGGCTGGTGTCAGGAGTAGATTTTTCTTTCTTCGTTTCCTAATCTCGCAAAAGAAATACGGGTCTTCCAACACAAGCTATTTACAGTAACGACATTTTAGAGCCTCAAGATTCGAGTTCCCTTGCCTTGAATCAGATCAACCTAATTAGCCTTATTTATTTATCATCAATCTCGCACATACAGGGTATTAATTTTAAAAATAAACCCACGTTATTTGTATTAAGTACAACTCTAACAAGTAACAATCGTTGGTATAATTGTGTTGGGAGCGCTAGTGGAGGATGAAGTGATAGTTTTGCATTTCAAGTGTTCACTTTGTCGAAATTTGTGTTTGTCAATCTCAAGAGTCATTACTGGTGAAGAAACGTCGTTCTGTAATAACATTGAGCAACTTAGTTTTTAGTGGAATCTTACTTGGAAATAGAGTCTTGGAGTGAATGTCAACAAAAAATTTGTTCAGAAATTCTCTAACACTAACAGCACATTCAAAGCTGCAATTTTAAATATAATATTCAAGAAGTTCCGTGAGTGCGGATGAATTGGGAATAAGGAACATGAAAGCGTGTTCTTACATCTGATACTTCAGACAACATTAAACAAACAAGATCGCAATCTCCAAACAAATTTCTAAGTTCTATATCATCAGCTCATTTCGCTGTAAGAAAACACCTTAAAACTCTTTCCATACAGAATCGACAATATGCATGGGCTTTAGTTTCAAGGTAATGATAAAAGATTACGATACTATCTCAGGTTTAAGAGTTTATTTCATCGGGAAGGTATTCAAATTTTGGATAAAACTTATTTCACTGACGAAGCGTGATTTCACCTTAGTGCTACGTCAACAGTCAAAATAAAAGATTATGAAGGGATGAAAAACCGCTCATTTTTCGCGAAACCCCCTTATATGCCCAAAAAATCGGCGGTTTGTGTGGCATATCTCGAAAAAGGATATTTAGGCCCATATTTTGAAAAGACTGTCACTTCTTATAATGCAGTTTATTGAATTTCTAGACGAAAACAAAAGATGTCTGGCTACAGCGGGATGGAGCAACCGGCCGTTCATGGAGATTGAATCCTATCACAAGGACTTTGGCCACCATGTTTAAAATCCCCCATACTTTTTATGGAGTTCTTAAAGAAGAAAGCTTAGTAGAGCAATCCATGAAGCATTCGGGAAGTCGACGCGAACACTGAAAATACAGTCACGAGTGTTTTGACAAGTTATTTGTCGCATCGCTGGCAACATAATCAAAATAAAGAATTTATGTATTACTAACAAAGAAGGGCTCCTCCAGCATTATTTATAAACTATTATTTGTTAATTATTATGATAATAAATTGTGTTTTTGGATTTTCTTTTAAATGAACACTTGTATTTATTAAAATGGTTATTTGGAAAAGAAAAGAATTACTCGTAGTGTCCGATTAATGTCGAAGATGTTTTGCAATAAACATTATAGATTAACGCGGTTTTAACATCTTTACGTTGTTTTCATTTACGACGAAATGACGTAAATGAGGTTTTTTTAAACATTTTATGAAGGGGACTTGCTTATTTAAGCTTCGCTGAATTACTAATCAAAAACAAAACTTGAAAATAAAATCAGTATTAAAACAGTTAATCAATAAAAATACAGATGTATTATATATACTTAAATATTTATTGATTACGTACACAATTAGTTACACTACCGAAATTATTCATGTTTTGAGAAGCCAAAGATAAAATTCTGAGCAGAATTCTGCTTCTTGATATAGTACATTACAGCAACAAAAGATCGCTTCAGTCATCTTTTCTGTCGTGAGCTCTTTCGGCATTGGTTGCATTTCATCTTTCTTATCACACATTATGAATTTTGAATAATAATACTTATTTGCCAATTCCACAATTTGTAAATTAATTTCAAGAACATTCAGAGGTTCCTGAACAACTTGAATATAATTGGGCCATATATTTTGCCACACCCATTCATTATATCCGGTGAGCTTTCCTCCAGTCATGTTGATTCCAGAACTGATGGCTAGTCTTCACCATCTGCCTGATCCAGATGTCTAGTCTGTCTGAATAATACATATGTTTTAAAAATTGTTGCCGTTAATTTATCGATCAGTAAGAGCAAAGAGGTCGTACTTTTGGCATGGAAAAGACTTATATCTGACCATTAAGGCATTCAATGTTATTAATAGGATGGCCAGGTCAATTGTCAAAAACAATCCAAGCTCTCCAGAAATAAACTATTCACACATTTTGTACACCATGATAAATAATTTTAATAAACGAACACTACGTTAAAAATCCTTTACCGGGTTCTTCTTCACAAGATTAATGAATCAGTATAAGGGTCACGAATTGGCCTTTCTCTAACTGCTGACGTCATATCGTATGAGCGTCTCCAATCCAGAGTAGTGTTTTCACAGCCTCATGTTTTCCAGCACTTCCACCACGCCATGCTCCATTAGTCCCTAATTAATTTTATTGTTAAAAACGCCATTCCACAGTTCTCCCATATTAGCAATGGGAAATGATAGAAGAAAGCAAGCTTATACAGCATTAGTTAAAAAAAAAACTCCCATTTCACCTATTCATTTCCGACAATATTTTGTCCAGTTCTTTCTTGAATTTATTTAAACTATAAACTTCTATAACAACAGATATAAGTTTGTTCCACCAATCAACCATCCGCTGGTTAAAGGCACAATCCGCACATCTATTGTGCAACCATCCTTCGTCAATTTGAATTTGTATCTCCTCATATGTGTAGTTGTGAGCAAGAGCGAGAATTCCATAAGCATTGAGCTTGCTCAATCCATTCAAAGCCTTAAACACCTCAATCAGATCACTTCGCATGTGACTAGTCTCCAGACGCTGCAATTTGCAGAATTGAAGCCTTTCTTGATAAGAGCACACCCTTAGTTCCGCTCACCAATCTCACTGTCCTTCTCTGTACTTGTTCAGCAGCTCCACATCCTTCTTAAAAGGAGGCCTCCAAACCTGTATGCAGTACTGAAGATGTGGCCTTACCATTGCCTTATACAATGGGATAATCACCTCCTCATCACTGCTAGAAAAGTTCCTGAATATCATTGAAAAAAAAAAAACCCATAAGTTGTCCTGGAAACCTGTCTGCGTTTCTCAGAGAACTTAATATCTGACTGCACAATTACCCCAGGAGTGTTTCATTTTCCACTACTCTGAGTGTAGTACCACACAGTTGGTTCGTTACTCTGGGGTTACTGCTACGTATTTTGCATTTATCAATGTTTAACTTCAATTGCCATTTCTCAGCCCATCTTCTTAACTTTTCTAGATCCTGTAGCAATAGCCTACTCTCATTACTGTCATTAACCACCCTGCTAACTTTGTATCATCTACAAACTTGGATATTAAGCCTGATATGCTTTCATCAATATCATTCATAAATATAGAAAAGAACAATAGGACAAACACCGATCTCTGGGGGTCTCCACTAGTAACATTCAGTACACGAACAGCAATGACAATGTAAATTGAACACCATTCTCCCAATCAATCATCCCTTTATCCATAGCAACAGATTGTCTTTAATATCGCATTACTCCAATTTGTACAGCAGTCTTTCCTCAAATCCATGTACAGTATGTGATATCAAAATTATTTTTTTTTGCATCTAATAGCTCATCGTAGTAACTAATCGAATTGCCAAACAAGATTTCCCCTTAACAAACCCGTGCGGTGTTTGTAGTATAATTGGGGCCTTGTTTAGATGATTCTGCATTATTTCTTTTGACAGTGACTCCATTATTTTGCTCGAAATAGAAGTTAAACTAACAGGTCCTTTGTGAACTGAGGATACATTCGCACATCTCCAATCCTCCGGGACCTTCCCTGAATCCACGGATGCTCTCATAATTATGGCTAAGGGTTTGCTTACTTCCTTCGCTGTCTCCGTTAATATAACTAAATATATATCATCCACCTCAGGTGAATTTCTTAAATTTAAATTCAACAATTTCTCTTCCACCTTCTTCTCAGTTATTACAAAATAATTTAGCTCACTTTCAGAGCTTGATAAACTTCTGGCACCCCCTTCCCTAAAGAATTCCTCATGTGCGAATGCAGATGTAAAATACTCATTCAGTTTGTCAGCAACCTGAGCAACAGTCAAACCATCGATATCGAGAGGTCCAATTTGATTCATCTCCTTCCTTCTAGTGTTTACTTAAGTAAAGAAATCATTGCTTGTTTTTCTTTGCGTCCTTCGCTAAAGATTTGTTGTAATCTTCCTTCGCTTGCCTGCCTCCTTTGTGACTTGATTGCATAATAGTTTATATCTGCTATAGGCTTCTGTGTCGCCCGATAATTTATATGCATCTCATGCACTGTTTCTCAGCCACGTGTTTCATCAGTTCATCTGACATCCATTTAGGCCTATACCTTGAAGACTATTTCTCAATTGGTATGGAAAGCCTAGAAACTTTTATGATTAATTCTTTGAACGCTTGCCATTTAGCATTTTCTGATAGTAACATCATCAGTTGTTCTCAATATATAGAATTATAAACTGGCTGAAATCACTGTAGTCGCCGATACGAAAGCAAAAATTCTTTTTACCTGTGATGGTAGTTACATCTTTAAGTAAACCCCAAATCAGTATACTGTGATCACCACCACTTAGTGGTGAATTTATCTGCAGATTCTTACTGCATGAAAAATTACTGCTGTTATTTTACCCCTTGTTCCATGGGTCCGTTTAGCGAATGGTGTTTTCATAACATGGGAACACTGACAGGAAGAATAACACAAGTTTAAAGGATATCTAAACAGCATTCATCAGACCATTAAGTTTAACCTTGAGATTGAGGCCAATAGTAGTTTGCCTTTCTGGGACATGACTAAAGAGAAAAGATAGGTTATGTTCTATAGAGTACAGAAAGCCGATGGATTCAGACCAATACATAAACTTCTCGTGTAATCACCCTCACAAATTAAAACAGGTATTATGAAACGTTATTGAATAGTTGTTTGAAAATTTGCGATGATGACAAAAAATCGCATAGGAAATCATCTGGATTAAAAGATCATTATTAAATACTGGTTTCCTTGTAATTTAACCAGCCCATCTGACTGCACAATAAAACGTAGCAAAATCAATAGAACAACACGCAGAATAAAGATTACAAAGGAGGGGTAGTAATTCTGTTCATAAAAAGGTGGTGGTAGTAGTGGCAACTAATGCAAGAAAGCAAAATTATATAGCATCACCCCTTCCCCCCCCCAAAAAAAAACCACACACTTCACCCATTTTTATCCTCTAAGAACCTGTCCAGCTCCACCAGGAATTCCTTTAAACCATCCACCTCCACAACAGATGGAAGCGTATTCCAAAAATCAACCACTCGTTAACTAAAGGCAAATTCCACACATCTATCCTGCTAACCTTCCTTTCTCAACTTAAATTTATGCATTTTCATGTGTGTAGTCTCAGCCAGAAGAAGGCGTTAAACACCTCAATCAGATCGCCCTGTAGGTGCCTAGTTTCCAGACGCTGCAATTTGCAAAACTGAAGACTTTCTAGGTAAGAGCACCCTTTTGTACCCCTTCGCAAACTTGGTTCCCCTTCTCTGTACCCGTTTCACCAGATCAACATCCTTCCTAAAGTGAGACCTGTATACAGTACTCTATATGCGACCTAACCATGGCATTGTACAAGGGATAATCACCTCCTTATCCCTACTAGCAAAGTTCCTACATATCGTTAACAAAACCCGTCCTGGCATCACGTGTGCATTCGCCAAATAATTTCATATCTGACTGCACAATTACCCGCAGGTCTTTTTCATTTTCAGCTATCCAGATTATAGTTACTCACAGTTGATAAGTTACTGAGATTACTGCTACCCATATGCAGTACCTTGAATTTGTCAGTGTTAAACTTCAACTGCTATTTCGCAGCCTATTAATGTATTTTTGTTAATCTTGTTGCAATAGCATACTGTCGTTAACCACTCTACTAACCTCTGTATCATCTGAAAACTTTAACATTGAGCTTGATATACCTTCATCAATGTTATTAATAAATATTGAAAACAACAATGAGTCCAATACTAAACCCTGGGGAACTCCTCTGATAACATTAGTCCACGAAGAACAGTGTCCATTGATAACCACTCTATATTTCTTTCACTTAACCATCCCTTTATCCACATCAGTAAATTGCCCTTAGTGCCACACTGCTACAGATTAAACAATAGTCTCTTATGTGCAACAATTATTTTCTCTGGAACAGAGATTAAGCTGACAGGTCTGTAATTAGTCATGTCGTATTTTGATACCCCTTTTATGAATTGGGGATACATTCTCACATCTTCAGTCCATAGGAAACTCCCCTGAATCCATGGATTCGCTAATCTCCTTTGCTGTCTCCTTTAATGATTGGATAGGTCCTATCCATCCCAGGTGCCTTTTTTATGTTCAGCTTCAACAATTTCCCTTACACTTTCCTTTCAGTTATCACAAAGTCATTTAGCTCCCCATT